>NW_027503149.1:0-19649 GCF_021521415.1 Bidens hawaiensis | reverse complement strand
GACTTTTTTTTATATTCATTCAAATCAAATTATAACTTAAAGTATTAAAATTTGAAATACATGTATATAAAAAAAAAAAAAAATTTGTCCATGATTTTCAGCATTTAATAATTTTCCAAGATTTAGCTAGAGTATTGATTTATATAGTCTAATTTTTGTTATTGAATTAAATGATTATAAAATAAAATTATTGAAGAATTTTATATTAATTTGTAAAACGTCAAAGGTTAGTCTTTCTAAATTTATATGAATAAGTTAATACAAGTCTAGAATGGTAATTAAATGAAAAAAAATGGATAGAGGATTTTATGCATTTAATGAATTGTTATATATTTTAATAAATTTTAATTAGGTCGAAAATGTATTTAAGGGAATTGCGTATGTGGAATCCAATGTGGACACTCTATATGATGTCATGTGGAAAAATTATGTTGCTTTAATAGTATAGTTAGATTATGCATAAATTAAGGATCGGTTAAAAATATTTGTGTTTATTTTAAATATTCATTTTGACATAATTAAAACGTTTTAATCTTCTTACCACTATTATATGCACAAATTAAGGACTAAATGGTTTTATTTTAAGCCATAGTTTTGACATAATTAAAAGACTTTATTATAATCTTGCACTAAAATTCTAACAATATTATATAACGATTAATTGGTATTTAAAAAAAATGTAAATAAAAATATGGAAAGTATTTAGAGGATGGAAAAGTTTTAATACGAGTTTTATTTTTACAATTAATTTTGCCATAATTAAAAGATTCAAATTTTCATTTTACAACAATTATATGCATAATTATGTATAAATTAAGGATTAGATAGTTTTATTTTAACCAACATTTTTGACATAATTAAAAGATATTAATATTATCTTAAATTATTAAAAAAACATTAACCTAGAAAGTATTTTGAGTTTTAAAAACTTATAATGCGAGTTTTATTTTAAGCATTCAATTTTACATAATTAAAATGTTTTAATCTCACAACTATTATACGCATAATTATGAATAAATTAAGGAACATGGGGTTTTATTTTAAGGAATAATTTTGACATAATTAACATATCATTATAGTATAATATTGAATTCAAATTCAATAAGAATCGTGTAATCATTAATTGGTATTTTAATGGAATTTTAACCTTAAACTGGAAAGTATTTTAAGATTGGAAAATTTTTAATGCATAGTTTTATTTTAATTATTCATTTTGACATAATTAAAATGTTTTAATATTAGAACTATTATACGAATCTATAATTATGAATATTTTAAGGACCATATGGTTTTATTTTAAGCAATAATTTTGAAATACTTAACATATTATAATATAATCTTGAATTGGAATACTAATTAATATAATCTTGTATTATAACATATTTGAAATAATTTCAAATAGAATCGTGTAACAATTAATTTTTACTTTAATGGAATTCTAAAAAATGTTGGAAAGATTTTGAGATTGAAAAACTTTTAATGCGAGATATTTAACTTCAAAATGTATGCAAAATGGAAAGATTAACATAAACAATTCAAATTTAACAAACATATTATGGCGATACTACAAAAATAAATACAAGAGAATATTAATACTTCATAAATTCAAAACCAAGAGAAATTATAAAAATGGTTAATTACAATACCTTTCTTTGATGCAACCTATTAAAAGAAAAAGAAAATATGGTTAACTACAATGAATAATTATAAATAAAAAACATGAAATACATAATTACTGAAATATACCAATTTGCGATTCATTTTATGATGATTGTATAACACAAGGGCATCGAAAAACCAATTGACGTTGCCTTCTTGGATGAAGTTCTAACTGACCATTTGTTGTCATGTTCACTTAAAATAAATATAATCAATTGTTTTTGACGAACACACATCAGCGAGTATTTCAACCAATCCATTTGCAAAACATACACCTTTACAATATTGTTTACAAAACATTATAAGACGACACATTTTAATGTTGAATTTGAAGTGTTTGATGCATATTTTTAAACTTATCGTTATTAGTTTCCACAAATTCATTTGGAAGTTTCTGAAAAAGTTATTATAAAATAAAATATAGAAAACCGACCTAAAATATTATAATTGACATAAATATTACAATTTTTTTTATCGTTATTAGTTTCCACAAATTCATTTGGAAGTTCCTGAAAAAGTTATATAGTTTTTTTAACACCAAGAGAACTACTTACTAGCATTTTAAATGGTAGCATTTTATTTTAAACGCATTAATACACTATATTGTATTAAAATATAAATTTTTTCATTAGCTAAAATATTGTAAATAAAAATTAATATGTTATTAACTAAAAATTAGGCACTTGTAACATAAAAATATAAACGATTTTAATATATTTATTATTAACTACATTATACTTTTTTAATAAACATATATTAAGTATCGTAACTTCCAATTTAAATTCAATAATGGACCATAACCTTGGTTTGACATTTCCAATTATAATTTGATTATTTATATTTTAATTTATACGTAAATGCATACATTAAGTATCATAACTTCCATTCTAATTTTATTCCATGGTCTCAGTTTAAATTAAATCAATTTGAAACGACATTCCTTTTTTAATTGACCATTAATTAATTTATCTATTAAAAAGTAGTTATACAATATTTTGGTTTACCATATACTGGTTAGTCAATACTTTTATAAAAATTTAGAAACACATATGATATTCATTATCTGTTACTTGGAAACAATATAAGTATATTTTTAAATTATGACATTTTCATAGAGAATTAAATTTTATTTAATTTTACAATATTATAATTATAGTAAATATAATTTTTAATAATTTCATTCCAAAAGTAATTCAACATTTACTTCAACCGTATAACACATCACTAATTTTTAACTATTTTTCAAAACCAGATTACTGTTTGTTTTAACTTTTTGTCTTATAACTAACATTTTATTCATTCATAATGAATTAAACAGAGCAATAGAATCCAAGCATACATGATAATACAACGTCTCTTCCGACATTATGTGTTCCTACGTGAGAATGAAACCAACTTGGTTTTTATTGCTTAGCCTTAGTGGAAGTGGAATATGTGGATGGATATGAAACCACATGACATGAATGCTTAGTTTACTTCAAAATGTTTTTTTAAAATTCCAAAAAGTTTTGTGATTCCAATTTATATGAATAATTCAAGATTCCAATTTGTTTACGGAATTCACCAAACATTTATTAATATTCCAAACATTTATTAATTTTATCTTTGGCCCAATCTACATTTATTTTTATGTTAATTAACATGTAAAACTTTATTTACTTAAATAGAAAAAAATATATCTTATATGAAGCTATAAAAAACATTTTATAATGGTTAAAAAAATAAATAATATAATATTCAAATATATAATCAAATTTCTTTACATGAGGAATTTCCTATTTTCCACCCGTGTACTACATGGGTTACTAACCTAGTTAACATTAATATATGAATTGAATTGTTTATATTTAAATAACATTGTTTACTTTTGAATTATTTAATTACCAAGAAAATTTGAGAAGACTTGGTATGTGTGAAAACTATAGTGATTAGCCAATAGATAAATGTCATTTGTTTAAAAAAACCTACTGCTTTAATACTATATGTAGATAAATTGACCATTTAATTATAGCCAAATTTATGCTTTCATAAAAAAAAAGTTGATCGTTTTATAATAGACAAAACTCCATGCATTTTTAAAAATAAGTTGACCATTATTTATAGCCGAAAATTAAGATTTTATTTAAAATAAGTTTGCCATTCAATTATAGAAAGAACATACGAATTTCATAGACATGTTTTAAAATTTAAGCCACAAAAATCAAAAACCTTTATTTAGACAATTCCTAAAATAAAGTTTTATATAATAACTATATACGAATGACATTGAAAATAACGTTTTTAAATTAAAAATAATGTTTAATCAATTGATATTGAAATGTAGTTGACATAGAATTGATTTTTATTTGTTATTGAACTAATTATAATTATTAATAAATAATAATTAGTACGTACTAATAATGGTATTTACAACCGTGTGCAAATAAATAGTTTGAATCATATTTTGACGTAAATTGTTAATTAAATTGTAACAAATTAATAAAATCATATTATACTTGTAATTGATAAATTGATGTGCTCAAAAATTAGTCATTGTTATATTCACGTACACATGCATGTGTACACATATTTAGTTTGTAATTGGTAAGACGAAAAAACAATAATGTTTTTTATTTTATATAATAATTAAGTAATATGAAACAATACATAACATATACTAAATTGAAGACCAAAAATATCTCAACAAACAATTTATAGGCATCAAAGCTAGAAATGCATTTTAATAATATATATGATCTTTTCGAATTTGTCAGTTATTGACATTAGAATTAGAAACAGGTGAAAGGACAAAATTTATGCAAAATATAACGTTTTTATAAATATATCATTTGTAAAGGAAATTGGTCCGAGATTTAAGTCATATTAAGTGAAGATTGAAAAGTTATTGTATTTTTGAATAGATATAAAAAAAACTTTTGGAAATGTTAAACCAATATTTTAATACATTGATATTTTAAAGTAAAACATTCCATGTAATAACTTACAATTAATTAGTGATAGGTAGACATCATAATCATTAACACTAATTAACATTAATATATGAATTAAATAGAGTGTTAATAGAATAATATTATTTACTTTTAAATTATTTAATCATCAAGAAAATTTGAGAAGCCTTAGTATATATGGAAATATAGTGATGAACCAATGTACAAGAACTCAATCTTACTAATCTATTAAATCAATACAATTTGTCACTTGTCATTCTACTAGGCTATCCAACTTGGCTTCCACCTCACCAAATTTCCATTCTAAGAGTCTCTATTATGCTGCCATGTGTCATCTCACACACTATTTAAACTTTAGAATTTTCCACTATCATTTTAATCATTTTAGTTTCTCTCTCTCTCAGCTTAATTACTAACTCCACATCTTCTATATTCCGGTAATGTATATCGAGATTAATCGTGTTCCGGTAAGGTTATATATTATACTTTAATGGCCAACAATGTTATATAATTTTCCGGCAAGGTTATATCTTTTTCGGCAATATCATATTGTTGGTGCATGTTTTGTAACAGATGATCTTTTGTGTTTGTTAGAATTGAGAGCAACGGTCAAAGGGGAGTCTGTTGGTGCATTTTGTGACCATCGCTATGCAATTCAGACCAGCGGAGATGAAGTGGTGAAGTTAGAAAAACTTCGCCATAGGCGAAGTTAGAACAACTTCGCCATTGGCGAAGTTAGGACAACTTCACCTACAGGCCTAAGCCCAAGCCCGCGAAGTTGGTTTATCTATATATATGTGTGTCTTGTTTAGGGTTTAGGATCTAGATAGTCAAAGTATTTTGTGTTCAGTTAAATTGTTTAGAGAGAAGAAGAGAAGGCGAGTCTAGTGGGAAGACCCGAGGTAGAGCTCACCTCGGGTCGCCCATCATTTGTTTTCGTGTTTGTAGATCTAACCTTTTTATCTTTATTTTCATTGTTAAGGTTCTAAATCAAAAACGGCGATGAAGCTAATATTTGTACGTATTTACGTTATTCCGGTAAGTTTTCCGTTTATGTGTTATATCTATAACAATGGGTGTTTTATATTTATTTGAAGTTTAATATTTTTCCTGTTTTTTTGTTATACATGTTTTTCTTCTAGGTTCTATATAAATCAGCTTCATCCATATTCAGTATCATTATTTCGTTTTTCCAGTAAGACACATTTAAATTATCCGGTTATAAATTATAATTCTAATATTTCATAATATCAATGTTATAACAAAACTTTATTATTTCATGTAAATTACCCGATTGATTTACGGAAAATTTGATTATAGTTTCTTAACAAAAAATAGAGATATCATGGCTATTATCATTATTTTTTATTTTCCGGTAAGATATTTAAATTTTTCGGTTATACATTAAATATCAAATGTTCAATAACATAAACATTAATATTCTACTTTATAATTTCAGGTAAATGTCACGAGTCATACAACCTAATTTCAATTTAAATTCTACGAAAAAATCCGAGATACCATAGTCATTTTCACAATTTCATTTTTTCGGTAACAACTTTAAAATTTTCCGGTTATTAATTATAATTAATATACTCCATAATATCAATAATAATATTTGATTTTATTATTTCATGTTATTAATACAATTGATTTAGTTTGACTTTCCTTATTTGTCTAAATAACCGAATTAACATTAATATGGTAATTTAAATACTTTAATTATCTCAATCACACTTTAATTAACATCAATATTGAATATTGACTTTCCTTATAAATAATGGCCCATAATAATAATGATTTGACTACAATATATTATTTTATATAGATTTAAATTTTGACTAAAAATTAAAACATAACTTATATTACCGTACTTTTATAATTTACAAAACTATTTGATTTCTATTTATATTCTAATTTAAAAAATTTATCATCGTTATAAATTAGATCACCATATATAAGTATATATAATGGATAGTCATATTTATCACGCACTCAAATTTGACCTTACATATTTAAGGTCAATGTAGGTCAATGCTTTGAATATGGTAATTCTAAACAATTTTGGTATATGATTAACCATTAATTTATAATTAATGGTCCATAATAATAATAATAATGATTTGAATAAAATATATTTTTTATATACATTAAAATTTTGACAATATTTTTATATTTAAATAACTTAATTTTAGAATTAATGATGAATAATTTAAATAATAAGTTGACTAAAATTTTCAAAGATAAGTTATATTACCTTATTTTGATAATATTTTGATAATTTATAAACTATTTGATTACTATTTATATTCTAATTTCAAAATTTTATTATCGTTTCTATTTATATTATATCTTACATAATATAAGATATGCAAAACTCAGCATATCGTTTCAAAATTTTATTATCGTTTTTATTATTGTTTCTAATTTCAAAATTTTATTATCGTTTCTATTTATATTATATTTATATTATATCGTCAACCAACTTTCCATTTGTTTATATTTGATCATTTTTAATTATGCCTAAATGTTAAAATTAATGTCTAAAAATAAACCCCCAAATTAATAATTTCAATCTTCTATTCGAAATTCAAATTAGAATCATCATTATAAGTTACTTTTAAGTTACTAAAAACATAATAAGTTGTTGCTTAAATACGAAATTTAAATAAATCATTTCGAATTTATATTTAAATTTCAAATTTTAAATAGTCACTATAATTTCTTAATTTATGGTTAATAGTCATAACATAATTAAACCCGATAAATACGTAATTTTACAAATTAAACACACACTTTTAAAGCTTTCCATAATTTTCAATCTCAACAAACTTTCCATTTTTTTATATTTGACCATTATTATTATGTCTAAATGTCAAAATTAAATTCTAAAATAAACCTCCCGATATCGATGATTCAAAAATAAAAAACATTTCCATAATTTTTGAAGTTGACTAATTAACCATTTTTTTTAATATTTTGTAATTATTTCGAAACGTGTTGTGTTAATTTTAAAGGAGTATCAAATTTGTTCGGTATGAATTCGTGTCGTCACAAGTTATTTTTAAGTTATAATATTTTTTTAACTAAAAATTCATATTCATTTTTCATCTATAAATCATTTCGTAACCAAATTTGACAAAATATCAAATTTGTTCGGTATGAATTTGTGTCGTCACATGTTTCATCTACATAATACGTTTAACAAAATTAATATTATCTAATCCTATTATGTTTTAATTTGTTGTCAAAATTTTGAATTTCAAATAAGAACAAATTAAATTCTTGATTATTTTTACAAACTCTTTTTTTTAAGCAATCTATAAATTAGTTTAAAACGGATATGACATTTCCATAATAACAAATTATATTTTAAAACTTTTTAGAGTAAAATACATATTTTTTTAATGGGTCAGCTCGGATTTGATTTTCCTTTTAACACACACACACACACATTTAGCAACCGATTTTATGATAAAGTTAATCTTTCCAAAGTTATTTGAAAATTCATTTATTATAAAACGTTTTTAAGTTTTGAAAGTTTAACAAATGTTAATGTTAATGATTTAAAAGTTTGTTGCAAGATTGGTCAAAAATGAAAAATAAGTGTTCAAGATGAGTTTCTTTTGGTAGAATGTTTGAAGAAGTTTACAATTTATTCTAATAATAGTATTATTTATTATAATATATTTAATTTGGATGCTATTGTTTTATTAAATTTTTAGGTGGTTTAATATGAAAGAACATGTTTATGTCTTTTGTTGATGTTTTTTATTTGTTCGGTGTACATTAACTTATTGTAACTTTTAACTTTTAATATCTAGAAAAAGTAAATGGTTAACGTTTTGGTCTGAAAGTTTGAAGAAGTTTTGTGTTGCTTGAATTTGTTATTTAAATTTATTACGTTTGTTAACATGTTTTTTCACCCGCGTTTACTTTTAATAGTATAGGTAGATTATAATCATTAATATTACACTAGCTAGATCAAAATATTAATTACACCTTATTATATATTAGTTTAATAATTGTTGTTGGACCATATTACCATTACTAGCTAATACAGTATTTCCCTTTGGATGTATATACGGGAGATAATAAATTAATATCATAACCTAATCACCTCTCTCCTAAAATTGGTGTCTCTCTAGAACCCTAATCCCATCCTTAACTATACATCTTAAGGGGGAATTCGATTAAGCTGACAAACATGCCGACTACATCATACTATGTTATTTCCTATTCTTTTTTTTGTTGTAACAGGCATACATGTTTATATTATTTATCATGCTTTCCATTATTGTATTGAAGAATTGATCAACATGTGGTATTAGAGCAATATTGATTAACCATTTCTCCATGTTTTCCCTAAATGTGGAATTAAAATCGGAAGGCATGGATTATGATTAAAACTTGACAAACCCTAATTTTATATATGGTTTTCATTGATATAAAATTGTTTTCATCATGAAAATACTTTGTATAACTATTTAGAATTGCTAAAATTGAGTTTTAATAAATCATAAAAAAATTACAAATTTTGTCCTTTTGGATTAGTCAAATTATGAAATGGGTCCTTTACCAAAATTAGTTTCACTCTTTGTCCTTTATTTGCAACTTTGCCTCGCTTTTAGTCCCTTACCATAACGACCATCCAAAAAATCAGTTAAGTCTAGCATGTGCCAAACATATGATGGACAGAATTGTAATTTTCACACCTTAATAAATAAACATATAAATTTAAAAACAAAATAAATTAACAAATTTATAACACACATTGGTATGCATTCCATTTATATATTACCTAACCTAACCCGTCCATTGCATCCACAATTCCTTCTCTGGCTAACCAGTCCACCAACCATTTCTTCTCAGGCGAGCCACCATCACATTCTTCTCCAATGAGCCATAAATCGCTGGAGTAAATTGATTCTTGGTGCGAAACCGAAGCCAACTCAAGCAATAACACCAACCCAGGACTGAACTCGAACCCATCGTCACTCTTTTTTATATCTTTCCTCATCAAATTAATCTCGATACGCCTTCCTTTTTAACTTCTTCGAAAGACCTTCAATTAGCTATTTGGCCTTCTGAAGAGCAAAGTTTCGAACATCATTAGTCACGACATCAAATTCTGCATTTCCTCCATAGCTTCAGCCATCTCCGCTCCGCTGCAACCGGTGCGGTTATTATCGCAATAATTATGCCCATCACATTTTTGGCACATGCTAGACTTAACTGAGTTTTTGGATAGTCGTTAGGTGTAAGGCTCCGTTCCCGGTAACCCTACTTTAGCGTCGGATTTACTCATAAACACAGTTCTACAAATCAGAGTTTATTAAAACTTTCGCGGAAACGTTAACTTCGATCATTTGATTACAAAACATATAAACTTGTCTTTAAAACATATCAATAAACATCATTTTAAAACATCGTTTCTTCCATCTTTAGATGCCAGCCGTTCAATCCATGCCACGTGCCATCCTCATGCTAGCTCCTTAGTTTGCTCACCTACGTGCATACTAAAAGTCAGCTACGCTGAGTGAGTTCTAGTTAATCAAGCAATTGGTCATACAACCACTACATACATTATATACGTATCCGAAGACACATAGTCCACTGTCTAACCTGTTACTACTTAACCGCTTAATTACCCCTACAGCTTAGCCACTTAGTTACCCCTACAGCTTAGCCACTTATTCCATTTTATGCCACTTTAATAACGAAGTCACGCATAGGCTTACCCTACCACGTACTATCGTCATGCCACTAACACACTTACTAAACCCTTGCTATCTCTATCACGCCTTACCTCTACTTGTCTACAACACACTTTATATCATTACATCATTTACATAATAACCAATTCGCATCACAACATTTACACACACTAATAACCACTTGGGGATCATTCCAGAATGACGGTACACGCAATATCCAAAGATCGTTCGCACACCGACTAACGTTGCCTTCCCTGTCTACACGTGCAATATCCTAAGATCGTTCACGCACCAACAGACATCCATTCATAACATATATAAATATATCACATCAAACATTATAGCATACACTTACCACTCAAGGTAAGTGTATTCACACGTCACATCGAGTATGCACACAGCCCCGAAGACATAGCAAGGAAGTGGGGCTAGAAACTCACCTGAACTCAGTTACGTTCACTGATTAGGGCTATTCCTTTCTCGAGCTGTGCACGGCTAACTGTATAATAATTACAGGTATCAATTAACTATCACTACTCATCGTATTTCCAGCTTAATTATAACCCTCAACGAACGGGGGTCCGGGGGCAGCGCCCCTGGTAGTGGGGTCTCGGGACGGCAGCCCCTAGTAGGGTCCAAGGGGCAGAGCACCTGGCTGGGGTCGAGCTGCCAGGTCAGCTTGGAAAAATTTTATTTCTATTAACTATCTTAACACATTTTTCGTTAAGATTTTAAATTATTATTTTATTCACCATCACATTTTCCATAACGAATTAAGCCTAATTCGTTATCACATCACAGTCTAATTCGTTATCTAGCACCTGATCTGATTCGTTATCTTTCCTTAGCTAATTCGTTATACTAGTTCGTCCTCTTTAATAACGAATTGAACCTTTATGACGACCTGGTCCGTTAACGAACTGAACCCTTAACGAACTAGGGGTTCATTCGTCAGTTCTACCTTAACGAACTGCTTAACGAATTGGAGCTTCTTCATTATTTATCCTTAACGAATGACTTAACGAACTGCTTCTAGTTCGTTACTTCCTCTTAACGAAATGGATTAACGAATTGCCTTCTAGTTCGTTAAGTCACCGCTAACGAACTAGGGTTAGGTCAGAACGTCAAAGAACATTCTCTGACACCCTTACCTCGTACAACCAACTCTGGCGCCGCCTTCGCCAGAAAACCGGGATATCGCCGGAAAAACGATATCTCAGCCTTTTCACCACTGTTTTCACCGTTTTTCGTCCCGTTCGATCCAGGTCTGAGCTAGGGTGACCCCTAAGCTCATCTTAGGTTCGTTTTATACCCGATTCCACCCGGATCTCATAACTTTAACGGTTTAAGGTGTCGGCTCTTCGTTTCGCGACTAATTCTAACTGGTTTGGATCTCTACAATATCATACTATCATTACCTCGGTTCGGTGCTCGGTTTCTTCTTGCTATTTCAGCTAGAGAGAGAGTAGGATGAGAGAGAGCTAAGTGTGTGTTTTGGTGGTGTATGGGAATATGTGTGAAATGAATGAAAAATGGGCATTTAAGGTTTATATTTATGGATCATGGGCTTAAACCCATGTCTCTTCCTTCTTTCCCAAGTCCATAACCCATATCCATTACCCAACACTAGCCCGACCCATACTAACTCCTACTTATTTAATTATTTCCCGCTAACCCGAGTAAACTTCCTCATTGACAATAAATAATATAATTAATATTATTTTAGAAATTTCGGGATGTTACATTAGGGTATATGACAAAAAGCGAGGCAAAGTTGCAAATAAAGGATAAAGAGTGAAACTAATTTTGGTAAAGGACCCATTTCATAATTTGACTAATTCAAAAGGACAACATTTGTAATTTTTTCAAATCAAAATTTTTGAAATCTATTAATATATGTTTTCGATTCCAAATACAATTGACTAAAGATTCTTTGAAGATGTTCTTTATGTTCATCCTAAATTTCGAAAAATCGTCATAACTTTGGATGAATCAAAGAATAAGAAAGTGTTGTTTCCATTTTGATTAATTATTATCCATTAAACTTTTTGATTTTATTATACAATTTATTAATAAAAGATTTCGAAATCACGGATAAACATATTTAAATCGTTTAAATTTGAAAACAAGATAATCTATTAAAATTCAAACATCTTCGTTATCGTAATAGTTTATGGGTAGTTTACGAGATATAAATGGTTTGTGGTTTATAAAGTAAATATCGGGAACTAAAGCCAAGAAATAACTTTTCCCGGAAACTAACTTTATTATCAATGTTTAGAGATTCATTTACGTTTTCCCATGATCTAGAAATATTTTATAGTTATCTCTTGAAACAGACAAATCAGTCACCAAGTTATTATTATGGTCATTCAGTCATTCTATTTTTGAGAGATTATCAAAGCACGTGTTACAAACAGATGAACTAGTTCATCAGTGTTATATGAGACTAAACTTGAGGATTTAGAAGAAAGAGATGATGAAGAACTAACCTCATGGAGTTTAGCCATGAATGTAAACATATAATTATTAACCTCTTCACCAGAATTTTTTGATTCAAAATATGAGTCAAGGTCAAAAATTCCTTCTGCAATCTTCTTTACATTTTATAAGTTGATTGTTTTCCCACAATAATCTTAACTAGATTTGCATGTTGTTGAACATCAGAAGATTGTCCCAAAAATTTGTGTAAGGTCTCGATCCCGGTGCCTTGCATTGGATGTTGGATTTACTCATAATCATAGTTCTATATATCAGTTTGAATTAAAACTTTTCACAGAATATAAAACTTCAACCATATAATACCAAATGATGTGTTGTAAAACACATTTACTTTCCGTATCATTTTTATCATGTTTTAATTGCTTTTTAGTATAATTATTAAGTTTTATGGTTTGTTTATGCTTAATATTACAAAGATGATTGTTTTCTTGTAGGTTATGAAGTTTGGTGGAAAAAAGAGTTAAAATTGAAGAGTTTAGGGGCTTAATTGGTCAACTTTCAAACTTATAAGTCAAGGCCCGACCCATGCCCACATCTTAAAAGCTTTTTATAATATTATATTAAGTTAATAACAAGAGTTTCCAGCCATTATTCCAGCCAAGAACCGAAATCAAAAGAAAAAACCCTAAAACCCTAAACTGCCGATCGGGGCTACTGTAGCAGCGGCAGAAAAAGAAAAAAAACTGGCGGCTGAGGAGGCTGTGACGGCTGGAGAGGAAGAAGGAGGCTTGGGGTGATCTTGTGCAGCTACTAGGGACCTTATACATCATAAATCTCAGCCATACTTGATAGTAATTGATCTTAAACTTTACTTATTGTTTAAGAACCCTAACTTTGTTGATTTGGTCTTTTGCTTTGAATTGTTTTGCAATTGATTGATAGTTTGTCTTGCGATTGATATTGTTTGGATCTTGAATGAATTAGTTTAAGTTGATGTTTGTGATGTTTTTCTTAAGTATACATGGCTGTCCAAAATCAATGTTAGGCTAAACTTGCTTGTTCTACCTAGGATAGATGATTGTTGAGTAGTTTAGACTTGTTTAATGGATTGTTAATGTTCAAGACTTAAATTATTGATGTAAAGTTTAACTAAACCATAAATTAGATTGTGTGTGATGGCTGTGTTTTATTTGTTATTACTTATAATCCTCTTGCATTAGTTAATTGAATTAGTTTTGATTAATTGATTGCTTGTTAGACTCTTGACTTGGTGTTAGGGTTTATTTGCGGGGTGGACAACCGTAGGGATAAGTGGGTAATATAATAATCTAAAATAAGTTAAAATACACCTTCTTTGAGACCGAGAGGTGATAAGAAGTAATATTGTCTCGTTGCTTTTACTTGTTAGAATTAAGACCGCGCGAGAGCGGGTTTTTGTCTTGTCAAGTTTGAGTGTTTATGTGCAATTAGTTGGTTTACTTTGGGTTAAGTTAAATTGTTCCTCTATCCTTGGTGACATAGTATTTGTCTCCATTAGGATAGTGTGTCGATGAGACCAAGAGGAGAGTCGTCATTTGAACACGTTAATAATTGTTTTTCCGGTTTATTCTTTAAAATCAACTAAAATAAGTTAGAGTTTGTTAGAGAGACTGAGAGGTAATTTGACTTTCTTAAACAAGTTTTAGTTGTGTCATCTTTTATAACCGGTGTCGTGAATATTTTCAATCCGTTGTCTTGTTATTTCTATCAACATGATTCATTCCTAGGTAGACGTCTTTATTCATTGTATTTAAATCAAAGTTTTCAAAGTTTTGTTAAAAATTTTCATTCAGTTAAGTTAAGTAGTTAAATTAAATTCTAAAATAAATCAATTAAATATTTCGGTGAGTCTTGGTTAGAGTTTAGTAATTATAAACGTTTTCACGTGTCTTCGAGTTCGATATCCGGACTTTCTTTATCTGTGCTATACGCGACCGGTACACTTGCCGTTTGTGTGAATTAGGATAGATTGTTTGGTTTTTAAAGCTTAGTTGCGACTTGTGTTTTATTTATATATATATTTTCGCACATCACCAAATCATAACAATCTTGTTTAAATCATCCAAATTGTCTTAAAACATCACAATTAAAACATCATATCATCATTCTCTAGATTCCAGCCACTCAGTCCATACCATGTGCCATCCTCAAGCCGGCTTCTTTAATCTATTTACCTGTGTGCATACTAAAAGTCAGCTACGCTAAGTGAGTTCTAGTTAATTAGGAAATCATACATTTAATACACTTACTTACGTATACGCATCCGTAGATACATATTATATACTTTACCTGTTCACCTTTCGTTCGTACATGCATACATTCTTTCATACTTTCACACTGATGTATATAAAATTATACATCTTTTCAGCATCAAATAAACTCTAAAAACTGCAAATTCTATCAAATAAACTAGCTCAGAAGGCTACTTATCACACTAAAATGCAATTTCAGGTAAACCCAAGCCTTAAATGAAGAACAAGCGAAAATACGAAGAAAAACGAAAGAAAACCAAAGAAAAGCCTCAACCACGCCCCCGTGCTCTCAGAACCACGCCCCCATGCCTTTGAACACAAGAAAAGACAAAAATGTATAAGAAAAGACAAATACTGGACACAAAAGCACGGGGCCATGGCCAATCAACCACGGGGCCGTGGTCACCTTCAGACAAGACAAAATGTAATTAAGCACATGTCATTAAAAATCACGGGGTCGTGCCTGAAAACCACGCCCCCATGGTGAGTCATCATGTACGATCTGACAACATGCAAACTGGACACCTGGACACGGGGCCGTGCCTTATCAATCACGGGTCCGTGTGTTTGAGCTCGTGTTAATCCGAAATAGATCTCAGATCTGATGTATAATTAACCTAATGCGGATCTAGTTCATAATTACTCTTGATTGTATGTTATACGTGTTGGGTTTTATACAAGTTTATCAAAGTCAAGTTAACCATATTTAACTAGAAAACGCAACGGAAGCTTAGATTTTATAACTTGTTATGAACATACCATTATGTTAAAACTAAAACCCAAAGAACAAGGATCAATATTACAAGAACAATATGCTTACAAAATGTAAATGGTACCTTCTTATACCTTTAGAAGAAGATGTATGTGGATGAAGATGATGATGTCTTCAAATGGCAAGGTTGCAAAGAGAAACCCTCAAGCTTTGTATACCCCAAGCTTTGAGCAACAACACCAACTAGTTGCTAGGATTTGAACACCAATTTGAAGCTCACAAAACTCCCAATTTGAGGCCAATGTGGCCGTGAGTTTTGAGAGAGAAAAGAGAGTATGGAAAACTTCAAAATTACTTGAGAATACAAAAGGGACAAGACCAAGAATGCATGTAATGTGAATGGAGATAAATAAGAGGTGGTCAACACAAAAGGACAAAAGATTGGATGGGACCAAACCCTCCACCCACATGGGGTGGCCGGTTTTGATATTTTTTTTTTTTTTTTTTTTTTTTTTTGTGTTTTGTTTTAACCATTTTAAAACCATCTCCATTCATTTTATAAAACTTAACTTTATAAAATGTACATGCATTTACATAATTACTTAACCAATTAAATAATTAATTTATATAAACAAATTATCCAGATAATTTATTTAAATCCTCAAGTGTGTTTGTTTAGAAAACCAATTTTCTAAACACGTAGTGTTCGGTATTCGTTTAAGTGATCAAATCATTAAAGAATACATTTGGTGTTGTCTAGCTTGTTATTGGGTATGACCCGACTTGGATCAAACACAGTTAGCCACATTAGTTTAAGTATGTGTCTCGGGCATACGTAATTCCAACAATCTCCCACTTGCACGAGATACATAGAAAATTAATGCAAGTGGTGAATACCGCCTAACAACAGTTCACCACCCCTAATGTGTTTGACGAAGTGCCATTCAATAACATCATCCCTTCAAGTCCCTTACTTGATATGATTTAGGTGAATCTATCATTATATCCCTTTGTTACTAGATGTCATGTTGGATCTAAGAGACATAGGTGATCATTCTCTTTACAATTCAACTTTATCAGGCCTTAGACATCTAAACTCTCAACACATAAGAGGAACAAATTCCGTCTTGACTGTATACGCCTCTCACTATCACTTTATACTCCACCCGAGCTCATCCTTATGTACCATCTTTTACGAATAGCGAAGGGGAGAGTCAAAGTGTAATACTCGGTGAAAATCAAGACCCAATATACATCTCAGGTCTAAGGATAATATGAAATTCTCCTTTACTCAAGATTACTAATGATCAAGTCAATCGACTCCATGTAGTAATATTGAGAGCGGGTCAGTCCAATATTTGTATCCCACAAATATCTATGAACTTTGGCAGCAAACCTATGCTCCATATTCATTCCTTATGAATATCCACCAATCCTAGTTCATAATAGTCTTGCTTCATATTTGTTCCCACAAATGTGATCGACTACGGACTTTTAGAATAAGATAACTTATTCATGGATTAAACATGCAAAATTAGAATTTAACTCAAGATTCCATAATCATATAAAAGAGTTAAATTACAAAAGTCTTTTAAACGTAAATACAAAATAGATCAAATCCAATTACTAGAATATCGAAGTCCTAAGCCACTCGCATGACGCTCATGTTTCGGTCTTTCTAGGAGCTTCGTGAATGGATCCGCAAGATTTTGATCAGTTCCAACTTTGCGAATACATATCTTTCCCTTTTCAACTTCATCCCTTATGTAGTTGAATCTCCGCTCTATGTGTCTAGTCTTTTGGTGCGAACGAGGTTCCTTGATTTGTGCAATCGCACCCTCGTTGTCACAAAAGATTTCTAGAGGGTCTTGAATGGAAGAGACCACCCCTAGATCAGTAATGAATTTCTTCAACCATGCAGCTTCCTGAGCTGCCAATGAAGCGGCGATGTATTCTGATTCTGTAGTGGACAATGCTACCACTTCCTGTTTTGAGCTCTTCCAAGAGACAGCTCCTCCATTAAGTGTGAACACATACCCAGACTGTGATCGAGAATCATCTCGATCAGTTTGGAAGCTCGCATCCGTGTAACCTTTTATAGCGAGTTCCTCCTCACCAGATCCATATATCAGAAACATATCCTTAGTTCTCCTAAGGTATTTCAATATGCTCTTAACAGCCATCCAATGACTGTTTCCTGGATTCTGTTGGTATCTGCTTGTCATGCTCAAAGCGCATGACACATCCGGTCTAGTACATATCATCGCATACATGATGGATCCTATAGCAGAAGCATATGGGATTTGTTTCATCGTCTCTTGCTCACCCTTTGAGCTTGGACATTGAGCTGAACTCAATATGGTCCCTCTTTGAATAGGTACAAAACCTTTCTTGGAGTTTTCCATCTTGAACCTTTTCAAGATCTTATCAATGTATGTACTTTGGTTCAAACCTATCAAGCGCCTTGACCTATCCCTATAGATCTTTATTCCCAAAATATAGGCAGCTTCACCTAGATCCTTGATGGAAAATCTACTTCCAAGCCAAGCCTTAACGCTTTCCATGGTTGGAATGTCATTTCCAAATAGTAGAATGTCATCGACATACAATACTAAGAATGTAATTATACTCCCACTAGCCTTTTTATACACACAAGCCTCATCAGCGTTTTTGATGAACCCAAAACTTTTGATTTCTTCATCAAAACGATGATTCCAAGTTCTAGATGCTTGTTTCAATCCATAGATTGATTTCTTTAACTTGCATACTTTATTAGGATGTTTTGGATCGACAAAACCTTCAGGCTGAACCATATAGACATCTTCCTCAAGATATCCATTTAGGAAAGCGGTCTTGACATCCATTTGCCAGATTTCATAATCATAATGTGCAGCTATGGCAAATAATATCCTAATAGACTTTAGCATTGCCACAGGCGAAAAAGTTTCATCATAATCAACCCCTTGAGTTTGAGTGAAACCTTTAGCTACAAGTCTTGCTTTATAAGTATCCAAGTTTCCATGCATATCAGTTTTCCTTTTGAAAACCCACTTACTTCCAACAGCTTTGGAGTTGAGTGGTGGTTCAACCAATTCCCAAACTTGGTTGTCATACATGGATTGCATCTCAACGTTCATGGCTTCAAGCCATTTGTCACAATCATTCTTGGACATTGCATCACGGTATGTGGTTGGTTCATCCGAATCTACCACGTAGCAACCTTCTACAAAAAATCCATATTTTTCAGGTGGATTGCTAATTCTACCAGATCTGCGAACGTTTTGTGTGTTTTGATCAACCACTTGATCACTTTCAACAACCTCTTGTTGAGTGCTAGTATCAACCAATTGTGTATCATCTTGTGATTCTTGATCCTCATCAAATTTCACTGTTCTACTATTAGTTCCTTCCTCAAGGAACTTAGTTTCCAAGAACTTACCCTTTCGAGCAATAATAACATTTTGCTCACTAGGATCGTAAAAGTAATATCCTAAATCATCTTTAGGATAACCTATAAAGATACACTTAGTGGATCGGACTTCTAATTTGTTTGGGGTGTATTGCTTTACATAAGCTTCACAACCCCAAACTTTTAAGAATGATAGCGATGGAGCCTTTCCATGCCATACTTCAAAAGGTGTCTTCTCCACTTTCTTGGTTGGAGCCATATTCAATATGCGAACAGCGGAAAGTAAAGCATAGCCCCAAAATGATAGAGGTAAAGTGCTTCTAGCCATCATCGATCGAACCATATCTAATAGGGTACGATTTCTCCTTTCAGACACACCATTATGTTGTGGTGTTCCAGGTGGAGTAAGTTGTGAAATAATTCCACAACTCTTAAGATGATCTTGAAATACACCACTTAGGTATTCACCTC
>NW_027503148.1:0-23228 GCF_021521415.1 Bidens hawaiensis | reverse complement strand
AGCACACAATTTGCCGGTGAGCGTATTTAATATAGTGGCGTCCTAAAAAGATATAAAAAGACCGATTAACTGAACATTTAGTTTACATGAGAAAAGTATGTTATTTTTCTAGGTAATCATCAGCCTAAGGCTCAAATTATTTCTAGGCTATCTACGATCAATCATCAACGATTTTTGGACTACGCAAATAAAACATAAATCACCTTAAATTTCATTAATTTCCATTGCTTGCACTCCTCGTTGAGAAAGAGAGAAACACAAAGGTACCTCAATGTTTGGAGTAATTTTTTTCACCTGCTCAACAATTTCTTATGTCTTTTTTGCAGCTGCAAAAGCCAAATCCAGATCATTAAAGAGAATGCATATTACATGTGTTAAGTTAGTAGGCGTAAAAGGGTTTGCTGAAATGCTAGACGAACCTGCTATACGTTGCATGTTGGATTGGTTTGCTGAAGAGGTAGGTCCCAGCAGAGCCCAGTTGGACCCGCAAGACTCACCTTAAACAGGGACGTCTGCGCAGAGACCAACTGGATCCGCAGGACCAACCATGCTCAGAGACGTGACGTCCTTACGCGCAGTACGCAAGCTGGTCCCGCAGGAAATGCCTCCCAATGGTGAAGGACTCCGCCTGTCCCCCGCAGCCTCGGATACAAGCCATTAGGGAAGGCCACCCGCGCAGCATGGCTACACGCACAAGGCACTTAGCTCTCAATCGTTCAGTGTCACCTGAAGGAATGAGCCAAGCCGGGAGCAATCCCGCACAGAGGCGGGAGGGGAATACTCCCGCCCAAATAAGCCAGTCCGTATACTGAAGGATCTTTTACTGTACCTGACGAGGTATGGGCAAAAGATCTGATCAGAGATGCGACAGCTCACTGACAGCAGCATGGCAGACAGCACGCCACAGCACTGTGACCAATAGCCGCCGCCTACCCACCAACTCCTGCCATACCACGTGCCTAGCCTGTAGTTGGCAGAAGAGGAAGAGTGCACGACACGCCTGCTCTGTGTCAGCCGCTACCTATCCACCACTCACAGGCAGGGCACGTGCATAGGTTACAGTTGGTAGCGTGTTGGGCCGGCTAAACCCCTTGGAAACCTACCTTCGGCTATAAATACCACAAATGGTATGATCATCTCATCTTATCATATCTTATTACATTATCATCATAATATACCTGATATCTGCTCTAGCAATCTCTTAATATACTTTTATATTTAAAGAGCAATCTAGTCTGATTCTCACGCCGGAGGGTGGTCACAAGGAGGAACCCCCCCCCTTCTCAGTGACGAGCTCACGGTGTCTGTTTTGCAGGTTATCAGAAGAACCATCTTCCAAGGGTCTAACCCCTCGTGGGAAACATCTCTCCAACCCCCAGGTTACCAGTAACCTGCCCGGGGTCCGGTTAGTGTTTCTTCATTGGCGCCATCCGTGCATAAAGCTAGAACTACAATTTTCTCCAGTTTTTTCAAAACTTTATACAAAAGATGGTTAGAGAAATTCCGGTAACCACAACCCCAGCTATTGGGGGGAATACCGGCAACACAGTTTTTACAAACACTACTCCGGCTACCGAAGCCGGAGCAAGTGAAGTAAATTTTACGAACACTACCCTACTTACTAAAGCAGGGGCAAGTGCAGTAAATGACCGCCTACTGGGATCCACCGATACCCAGTTTGAAAAACGAAGACTCCCCCGCCAGACTCTCGACGAAGTCAAGGCATGGGCGGAGGCACGACAAAAGGAATTCCAGGCTGAGTTGAACGAACGCTTGCGTTCCGTGCAACAGGCCGACGAATTCGAATACTGGGAGGATGACTCGGAGGAATCCGACTCCGACGCGAACCCTCGTTATAAGGCAAAAGGAAGCGTAAAGAAACGGAAACCCAACCGAAAAGGCATTTTGGACAAGCCTTCAAACCAAAAAGCATAGATGGAAGTCCACGAGACTTCTCTAAAACGTTCAGACCAAACGTTACAAATGCAGGAACGTCCAAATTTGCAAGGGACATTGCTGAAGCAATTGCCCCGAAAAGTGCTAAACAAATGCCTAACATAGGCACATATGACGGCCTATCTGATCCAGACGATCATTTGAACAGGTTCATAGCGGGGGCAACCGTTAGCAATTGGACGGAACCCACGTGGTGTTACATGTTCCAAATGACGCTGGTGGGGGCTGCTAGGGCTTGGTTTGATCGTTTACCGGTTAACCACATTTACGACTGGGCAGACTTCCAGCAGAAGTTTAGCCAACACTTCAGCCAGCAGCGAAAGTATACCGAGGAGCAATGGACAATCCTCAAATGCACACGGGAAGAAGATGAATCTCTGCCAAACTTCATCACTCGCTTCAACTCAAAGAAGTTAAGTTTGGGCAATATCAGCGAGGATCTTGTTCGCCGCAGCCTTCATCCAGGGCGCGCAAGACCCAGAGCTTATCCGCACCCTAACGGGTAAAGATGGAATGCCATCCACATGGGATGGCATCATGACAGCAGCCAAACGCTATGCGGAAACGGAGAAGCAACTGGGTAGAGACCTTCCGCAGAACACAAACCTTTACACCCAGAGGACGAGAGAGGACAACGTCCTCACCGCCCGATTGAACAAAAACGGAAGCAAGGCATTTGGCAGTCAAGGGTAAACTTTGACACCTCATCCGGCTTACAGCACCGATTGGGTGAAAGGGATAATGTAAAGCCGCACCGGAACTCCAGATGGACGCCACTTACCAAAAGCGTCACTGACATATTTGCTACTGAGGAGCTCCCATGGCCAAAGCCTCCAGTAATCCGGCATCGTCACGATGCTGATCGGAGCAAGTACTGTGACTATCACAGAACAAAAGGCCACAACACTGAAGAATGCATAGACGTAAAAGACATGGTCGAAACATTCGTCAGAGATGGGACGCTCGCGCACCTCGTGGCGAAATAAAAGCTAGGCAGGCGAGTGCGTATAGAACCCCAGCTGGGGAAAACACGAACCAATTCCAGCTTCAAAAACGAGACTACATGCTGCGTAAAGAACGAGATCCCGAACCAGGTGCGTATCGGCTCGATGGCACTCCCATCCCAACATGGAAGGGAGTTCAATTACACAGTTTGCATGTAATCAATTCCAATTTGTAAAGAGAAGGCCAAGAGCCACTTCTAATGGAAATGATTCTCTTTAAGAATATCGAAGCTGATGATTTTACATTTATACTTTTCTGGACACTAATATGCCGGCTTTCACCGCATAATTACGTGAAGTCATTGCATGGGAAGGCGGTCCTACCCGCACGAACCCAATAACGTGACAAACCTTCACGCAGGTCAGTTGAAGGGGAAAAAGTTCAGCACCCAAAAATGAAAGTGCCGGTCTATCCGCATGAATCATTAAGGAAACTGAATAATAACCTGTCAACAACCGCGCGTCGAACGGTTAAAACTATCCAACACTGGTGACGACATTCACATTACGTGAAGTCGTTGCGTGGGAAGGCGGTCTTACCCGCACGAACCCAATAACGTGCAAACCTTCACGCAGGTCAGTTGAAAGAGTTCATCCCATTAAATGAAAGTGCCGGTCTATCCGCATGAATCATGAGGAAAATGAACACTAACCTATCGACAACCGCGCGTCGAACGGTTCAAAACAAAATTCTTAAAAAGATGAGAAAAAACTTACACGCAGGTCAGATAAAGGTAAAGTTCTGCCATCCTACTAAGTGCAAGTGACGGTTCTACCCGCACAATCACGAAAGAGGAAGCAAAACTTCACACCTATTATCAACCACGTTCAAAGGTTAACTTATCCTCAAAAGATGAGAAACCTACACGCAGGTCAGATAAGGGTAAAGTTCTGCCATCCTACTAAGTGCAAGTGACGGTTCTACCCGCACAATCACGAAAGAGGAAGCAAAACTTCACACCTATTATCAACCACGTTCAAAGGTTAACTTATCCTAAAAAGTAAGAAAAACCAGCACGCAGGTTAGATAAAAGTTAAAGTTTAGCCATCCTACCAAGTGCAAGTGACGGTTCTACCCGCACAATCACGAAGGAGGAAGCGAAACTTTAACCCACTATCAACCACGTTCAAAGGTTCTTATTCTGAACACTTGGAAAATTGCTAATTTAAACTAAGAATGCAAGTCATAAGTTTATAAAGCAAGGAACCCAAAGAAGGAAATAACAGTCTTATACGCAAAAAGATTAATATTCCAATGATGTATTACAACAGTGGCCGGGTAACTACCCGCCTAAAAGAAATCTATACAAAGCTAAGTCTATCCTAGCGGTGGGAAGAGATCTTCAGGATCAGGCTTCAGGGCCACCTCCGCTTGGACCAGCACCGTCTGAGCGTGGCTGCCCAAGGAAAGCCTTAAGGATGTTTAGCCCATCATCAGCAGCAGCAGCCTCATTCACCTTCTCCACCACTGGATGCGGGAAGGCAGCGTACTGGTTCACAGCTTGGTCATAAGCAGCTTCAGTATTAACATTGAATAAAGGGAAGTTGGAGGGCGGAAAGCCTCTCTCAGCAAACCCTAGACCAAGCAGGAAGCCAGTCTTCTCCCCATCCTCATGAGAAGCGTTGAGGGCTGCGCTCATCGCATCGTCATAAGAGGTCTCTGAAAGGACCCGACGCGCAACCTACAAAAGAATACAAGTTAGAACATTTTCTAATTACGAGCGGA
The DNA here is from genome assembly GCF_021521415.1 of Bidens hawaiensis. NCBI lineage: Eukaryota > Viridiplantae > Streptophyta > Magnoliopsida > Asterales > Asteraceae > Bidens > Bidens hawaiensis. Next base: position 18,542 of record NW_027503148.1, on the reverse strand, counting down.
AAGCGTAAAGAAAAAGATAAAGATACCTGAGGCAACGCTTCTCGAAGCAGCCATTGGAGGGTAGCTTGACTTTCTTTGTAAGCACGTTCGGCTCCGTTTTTATCAAGGTTGGCAAGTTGAACTTCCTTGGCGGCAGCCTCTTCGACGCTTTTGAGTTTCCTTTCAGTGCGGTCAAGCACCCCCCTCTGGTCAAGGATCTCCTGCAGCTTCTTGGCATCTTCCATTGCCAAGGCGTCATGAGCATGCTGAAGAGCCTTTAATTTGCATTTAAGCTGCTCATTCTCTTCGCGAAGCGGCTCAACAACAGCTTCAGCCTTGGCAGCCCTCTCAGTTGAGTTTCGCGCAGTCTCCTTGGCCAGCCGAAGCTGTTCATTCACAGCTTGGGCAGCCTTGGAGCGGGCCTCGAGTCGCGCTTGGACTTCAACCTCGAGGGCCTTGAATGCCTTCTCCTTCTCGGCTGCGGCAGCGGCCAACTGCCGGTTCTCCTCCCGAAGAGCCCGCGCTTCAGATACATCTTTGGCGCGAGCTGCTTTTAACTTGTCGTTTTCACGACAAAGCAGCTCGACGCGGGGCTGCGTCCGGGCCTGGAGAACCCGAAGCTCATTGGTTAGCCTACCCTCTTGGTAGCTAGCCATGGCTTCCCCCAACGCACCATGAGGAGCAGCGTGGCGAGCCCAGTCCACGCACTCCACAGGGGTACGAAGGGTTGTTCCTCGGCGTATGTTCCATCTTGGAACATACACTTCATTGGAATCCGACACTGCAAAAGAAACAAAGGCAGTTAGGAAAAGATGATAAAAATATATAAGGGAAAAAGAACCCTACGTACCTGTAGGGTCAATAACAGGCCGATAGCCGCCAAACCCATCACCTGAACCTAAAGGAAATCCATCCAACAGGTCAGGCAGACGGGAAGGTGGCATAGATCGGCGGGAAGCCTGGCGCATACCTGATGGTCCGGCCGTCGGTGCCGGTGGCGCAGGTATAGTGGCAGCCGCTGTGGTAGCCATGTTTGGCGCCACCTCCTCAGCAACAGTAACCGCCGGCTCCGTGAAAGATGCTGTAAAAATTGCACTCACGGCCGGCGGAGACACCTTCTCAGCTGGAACAGCCTCAGGAAGGCTGGAACCAGCGGAAGCAGGCGTAGACGCCTGGGTCGACGCCTCGGGAAGGCTGACCGAGCCTACCGTCATTGGCGGGGGAATACTTGCTCCAACTCCACCCTGGAATGCGTCAACATCCACACCTGCACAAGCAAAAGTGTTAGAAAAATTTATTTGAAACAACAAATCTAGACAAGAATTATGGGGTACTCACGGGGTTTCTTGAGCTTGAACGCACGGACGAGCGGGGGCGAACCCGATGGAGCCGGCCTCTTGACACCGGTAACCGTCGTCGTCGCTGCCTCCCCGGAGGTAACACCTGCAGCCTCCGGAGCGGTGGTCTCCTCACCACCGGGCTTCCCCGCCACCTCTGCATTATCTGACTCCGAGTCAGATAGGACTACCCCGGGTCGGCCGTAGAGGCCACCTTCTCCTTGCCCTTCCCGACGGCAGCCTTTTTCTTCCGCACCAGTGGAGGACCTTCTGCGGATTCCTCAGAAGAAGAAATGTCATGAACTCCAGCAGCAGGCACAGCATTGAGAGGTTCAGGGTAGAAGATAGGCTTACCTGGCCGTCGGTGGCTCAGGATCTCTTGGCCTGGCGGGTAAACCTCCACAAACCGACCCGCGGTCTGCTCTAAGATGGGCAACTCGTTCTCGTCCAGAGCACGAGTACCCATCCGCGCGGACCATCTTCCTCCCGCGGGTTCAGGAGCGACTGAAGATCGTTCCCCTCTGAAATCAACAAGAAAGTTAGTAAAAATCGAAGTCAGCAAAATGAAACAAGACGTACCATAAGGGACAGAGTTCGAACCATATTCAAGGACGATCGGAACCTTATCCGCATTCGCCGCCTTCCACACCCGGCTCATCCCCAACATCACCATCGCCGACTCCGGAAAACGGAAAAACCGGGGACTGGACCCGGGAAATCTTCGAGAACCATTCCGCCTCCTCGTAGTTGAGGGCGGGAAGGTTCGGAAGCGCCTGGCCATTCTTGAACTTCATGGCGATGGGGATGGCGCGAGCGGATATGAAGAAGAACTCTCTTCTCCATGAGCGAAGACTCCGCTCGGTGGTACAAATCTTTAAACCCTTGATACGGGTTGTAAGAGTGTACCACCCTTGGATGCACCTCCATGTATAGAAGGTCATCAGGCGATCAACGAGGGGCTCAAGGCCCAGTATCCGGCACACCCACTTAAAGTGCCGGACCTTGGCAATGGCCATGGGGTGCACCTCTGTCAGGTGCACACCGTGCCTCTCTAGGACACGGTACACAAACTTTGTCAACGGAAACCTAAGGTTCCCGTAGACAAAGAATGCAGCATAAACCCCGATCTTGCCACTAGGGGCATCGTACACAGTATGGTGGGGTTCAGGAAACTCAGGCTCGAGAGACTCGAGCATGAACTTCCTGATGATATACTGGTACAGATCGACAGGAAGAGAGCACTGGCATTCGCCAGCAGTCTTCTGGTCATCAGCATCATGAGAAGACATGGTGGAAGAAAGACGAAAAGAGATTTCAGGGTAATGCTTTACTGAACAGAAAAATTCGCCGGAAATTACTTGAGAAGAAGAGATGAAAGTGGAAAGTGTGAATTGCAAATAACCCTCTCCCCCCTTTATATAGTAATCGCAATTAATGCGGTGAATTTAATGCGGAGGAGAGAGAAATCAAATGTGCAATGAAACTATGACACGTGGCAAAAAGCAAGCTGGCAACAGCTGTTGAAAGGACGTGTGCCAGTAATTTCGCGGCCACGCGCCCGAAAAATCGCTCCCACGCGCCTGAAAAAGCGACTGGAATGACCATGTTCTGTCACGTCACCATAACTTCCTGCACGTCCTGACACAGTCAGAAGAAACCGTCGCACGACGTTTCAGAGGTTTATCTTTTCACCAACTCTTCGAATTTCAAAATTCAAAATTCGAAAGTATTAAAAAGTAAGCGGGAAAATACCCCTTACCCCTTGGCAAGCAAGTAACCGTAAGACGGATGCGGGTACAGTGTAAAGGCAAAACCCTTCACATACCTAGCACCCGCAGGGAATTGAAGCCAAATAAACCTTGGCAAACAAGTAACCGTAAGCCGGCTGCGGGTACAGTGTTAAGGCAAAACCCTTCACATACCTAGCACCTGCAGGGAATTGAAGCCAAGAACCTTGGTGAACAAGTAACCGTAAGACGGATGCGGGTACAGTGTTAAGGCAAAACCCTTCACATACCTAGCACCCGCAGGGAATTGACGCCAGGAATACCTTGAGAGTAAAGTAACCGTAAGACGAGCGCAGGTACAGTGTTAAGGCAAAACCCTTCACATACCTAGCGCTCCGCTGGAATTGAAACCAAGAAGGATCTTCTGGGCAATGCTTGCGGAAACGGAAATAGCATCCCCGCATAGCGGGAACATCGAGAACTACGTTGTTTGAAGCTCCAGGATGGAATTGGTGGTCTTAACATAATTGATCACTATGTTCAAAACTACCGAAACCTCATGGAAAATACATACAACTGGGACTCAATGCTCCTGACTTGCGAGGAGGTTACAGACCTACCCGCATCATACCCAAAGACCAAGCAGGAAACTCGGGCATTTCTGCAAGTGACAAGGACTTCCGCGGAAAGAATCCCCATGGAAAACCTTACAAAACCCTTTTCAAAACCCTTTGCTCAAGTCCAAAAGTTCACCTCACTTCATTAAACACTCATGAGAAGAAACATTGGACTGGGGGGACTTGAAGAGGTAGGTCCCAGCAGAGCCCAGTTGGACCCGCAAGACTCACCTTAAACAGGGACGTCTGCGCAGAGACCAACTGGATCCGCAGGACCAACCATGCTCAGAGACGTGACGTCCTTACGCGCAGTACGCAAGCTGGTCCCGCAGGAAATGCCTCCCAATGGTGAAGGACTCCGCCTGTCCCCGCAGCCTCGGATACAAGCCATTAGGGAAGGCCACCCGCGCAGCATGGCTACACGCACAAGGCACTTAGCTCTCAATCGTTCAGTGTCACCTGAAGGAATGAGCCAAGCCGGGAGCAATCCCGCACAGAGGCGGGAGGGGGAATACTCCCGCCCAAATAAGCCAGTCCGTATACTGAAGGATCTTTTACTGTACCTGACGAGGTATGGCAAAAGATCTGATCAGAGATGCGACAGCTCACTGACAGCAGCATGGCAGACAGCACGCCACAGCACTGTGACCAATAGCCGCCGCCTACCCACCAACTCCTGCCATACCACGTGCCTAGCCTGTAGTTGGCAGAAGAGGAAGAGTGCACGACACGCCTGCTCTGTGTCAGCCGCTACCTATCCACCACTCACAGGCAGGGCACGTGCATAGGTTACAGTTGGTAGCGTGTTGGGCCGGCTAAACCCCTTGGAAACCTACCTTCGGCTATAAATACCACAAATGGTATGATCATCTCATCTTATCATATCTTATTACATTATCATCATAATATACCTGATATCTGCTCTAGCAATCTCTTAATATACTTTTATATTTAAAGAGCAATCTAGTCTGATTCTCACGCCGGAGGGTGGTCACAAGGAGGAACCCCCCCCCCTTCTCAGTGACGAGCTCACGGTGTCTGTTTTGCAGGTTATCAGAAGAACCATCTTCCAAGGGTCTAACCCCTCGTGGGAAACATCTCTCCAACCCCCAGGTTACCAGTAACCTGCCCGGGGTCCGGTTAGTGTTTCTTCATTTGCAATCATTTTTTTCTCTATTAATTAGTTATGATTGTCAAAAAAATATCATTCATCATCATCATCATCGTACTCAGTATATCCCACCAATAGCAAAGCTATAGTAGGGTCTGAGGAGGGTAAGATGTAGACAGCCTTACCTCTACCCCATAAGGATAGAGAGGCTGCTTCCGGTGAGACCCCCGGCTCGATAGTAGTTTTGCATCAAGCCTTGGACATAAGGCACATAGCACTCAATCATCGGGACACCGGCTGATCGGTGCATGTACCCTTGTCTTTCGGCTATCAACGCCACTACATGATGCCTGATTAACCGTCCGTCACTTTTAACGTTATTTTCACGAGATTAGTAAAATAACTTCAAAATTAGTGCAATTTCACTTTTGCCCACCCGAGGGTTCACACATATATACATCATATGTGCACACCGCAAGCAGGGCTATCAAAAAAAAAATATCATTACAAAAATCAAAATCTTTGGATTAAAATCAATTTAGAGGAATACATTTTTAGCAACACAATCAAATCAATACATTTTACATCAAAATGCAAAATCATACAAATTTGAACAATATTCAGAAGATAAATAGAAAGAAGAGATAACAACCTGTTGGCAAGACTTTTTGTAACGATTCCGACGAAATCAGGTAGACCCTAACCGGCATGTACTATTTACGTTATAGTTATTATTGAATGCACGATTTATTGATGTGATTATACGAGGATATATGATTCTCAAAATTGATTATACTTGATTAGATAACTTATCGTATTCAATATACGATTAATCGATTGATAGTTATTGAAACCCGATCGAATCGAGGGTTCAGTTATAGATGATATCTATAATATTTAGTGATTTTTACGAAGCATTAATGCTTCGGGATAAGTAAAGTACGGCACAGAAAAAGAATTTCGATTTAACGATACGTCGGTACGTTAAACGAAATATGAATACCAAACCGAGCAAGATACCATCATTCAAGCCGAAAAAGATGCGCAAATAATATTATTATGGTGTTTAAGTAAACAAGGGTTATGGTTTAAACTTTTAAATGTATTAAACCGGTTTAAATGAAATGCATTTTTAAAAGCCGAATTAAACGTCTAAACGAAAAACGAACCGAACTGAGTTTATCAAAAACGTTATCCACAATTGGAAATCCAAACTTGTGGACTAGAATGAAGGAGGTGAGCCCCACCCCACCCCCTCCAAACTCACGGCCATAAGTGGATAATTCCACCATAATTTTTCATTTTCTCAAGTAAATAACCAATCTCCATCATCTCTCTAGAAATCCAAAGATTTTGAAGACAAAGCAAGGTAAAAATCGAGTTATTTACGTTTTCATCTTCGTTTCTTGAGTTTATTTGCAAGAAAATGAGGTTTCAAGTGAAAAAAAAGGGTGAAAACCCGAGATGAAAACCGATTCTTGCATGATCAAGTGATGTATACGGGTTATACAAGGGATCTTGGTCCAAGAAAGGAGTTAAACGAACCAAAAACGAATTTTTACGGTTTAAACTTTAGTTTTGAAACAATAACCGAAACTATAGTGTAAGAGGCTTGATGGTGAGTATAACTTGCTTGGTATTGTGGTATGTTGGTTGTAGGTTCTGTATTTAGTGGTAGATAAGGCGGAAAGACGAGTTTGTAGCTTGAAGTGGCGGAGAACAAAAGGTATATTCGGTTTATGTTCGGTTATGAGTTTTTGGACAGATTGTGAACGGCTTAGATTTAGGTCATGAAATTTTACATAGGTGTTAAATACATGAAAATATGAGTTCTGTGAAAATTTGGTAATTTTTGGACAAAGGATGAATATTTGGTAAATTTAATGCTCGGTTTTGGCTAAAAATGGTGAAAAATATTTAAATATCATGATAAATTCTGGAAAATTCAAGAAAAGCTTTTTATAACATGTTAAAGTCACACACAAAATTTTAGGTCAGTTGGAGAAGTCTAAGTAGGTTTTTCGGTTAAACGAGTTCTAGGGTTTTCTAGCTCGGTTTTAGTGAAAATGGCATGTAAAAAGAGATTTTGGTTCTGGAAAAATTACAGGGGACTATGTGGATGGCAGGGGTCATCCAGGAAAAATTTGGGATTTTTCTAAGGTGGTTTGGTTTTTGCGACATATTTAGTGTTTAAATGGTGTTTAAAAACAGATAAATAAATTTTAAATATAAAAATTAATTCTGGAAATATTTTTATAAAATTCCCCACTGTCAAAAAGTGATTTTTACAAAATTTCAAGATCCGAGATTAAACGGATAATTATTTGTGCTAAAAAAACAAACTTTTAAAGTTTAAAACGCGTAAACCGGTAAAGTTCGCCTAAACGAGCTGACTGGTGTATAAAAACCCTAAAAATGAACTGTTTTCATATAACTGAGTTAAACAGGTAAAAATAAATCATCCGAAAGTAATTCGGATGATTTGGGTAATTTTATCCGATTTAACAGTTTCCGGTACACTAAAGACGGAAACGGGTCCCGCGGCCAATCGAGGCGTCTAAACCGAGCTCTAATTTCACAACTTTAATTAAATTATCAGTCAACAACTATTTTCGAGTCGTGTGTGACCAAACTCATTTTTGAAACGTAAAAACGGATAACCGTGCTAGGCACGCAAAACAGGGGAAACGAACTAATAGTAATTTTGACTATTGAACTCTAAACGATATCACAATCTGAGTCCGGAGAAGTGTTTCTGGGTTAACATTGCCCCCGGAACGGGTACAGTACTGGGTTAACAGTGTCCCCAGATGTACCGGTTAACACGGTTAAAGTTATATTAATAGTGATTGTATAGTAACGAACTTAGGGATCGTATTACAGATCCGATCTAGTAGCTTGCGTACTGTGTTACCTACTTGCTTGCGATAAGGTGAGTTTCACGAGCCCCTTTTTCTGAATTGTTTTTAAATATTTTCTCGGGGCGGAAAGCATGTTACTATTAAAATGTTTAAGTACATACTGAACGCATGGATTTGTGTGTATTTATATATATTTTATTGTACGGGAATCGTACGGAAATGTACTAAGATGGTGATTGTCTGAGTTGCTTACATTGTAAGGCCCCGCAACACGAGTGATTAGCTAAAAGCCGGTAGAGTGTGAATAGTACTATTGGTCTGACAAACCCAACTGGTCCGGCATGGATTTGCTGATGTTTCCCAGCCAGTTGCACATGTCTATTTTGTTGTTATTTATTTTGCTATGTAATGTTAGGCATAGCGGTTTGGGGCAGGTTCGTGGGCGGAGTATGCCACGGGGTTGTATGTGGATAGTCAGAGGTTTCACTTGTGGGCTCAGCATAATTACATCGCTAATATATGATTATTATAATGATTTGTCACTATTTATTTAAATTAGTGAAACTCACCAACTATTCGTAGTTGACCCGTTTTCTTTACATGCTTTCTAGGTACCCCCAAACTGGAATAATTGCTACATGCTTGACGATGCGTGCATTTTTTTGTGGAAGCTTAATGATCTTTTTGTATTAAATATGTTAATGTACTGTTGGTAAAACTTATGTGCTAACGCCTAGACGGTAACTAAACTCGGAACAATGTAATATGGTGTAAATTAATGTAGTAGTGTTTTCTTTATAAGCAATGTTGTTGATATCAGACGTGTCTGTTGCACCCCGTTTATGTTTCGGCTGCGGTTACGGGGTGTTACAGAAGTTGGTATCAGAGCCATTGGTTATAAAGAATTAGGATGTCTTTAAAAGATACCTAAAATATAACCAGTAGCTCAAGTATTATAGGATCTGAATATCAACTAATAATTTATAGTGACGAGATCTGGATGAACTTGGATGGACAAGTGAGTTATTATGGTCCGGAACATAATAACAGACTTGTCCGCACAAGGGAATTCAGGGGAAGTCACGGGGAACATTAATAGGTAAAATCGGCAACATATGTGTAAGTATATGATAATATTTTTATGTGACAAAGTTGTATAAGTATGTGTATATTAATTTAATTATGATTTACATTATGGAAGGAACTATATGTCTGCTAACTTGTGTACAGGTAAGGATGTCGAGATCACGAAGTCTGTCAGTGGAGGAGGACCCGGAGGATACCTGTTCCGGGAACTCTAGGAGCTTACGCCTAGTATCCAGCACTGAGCCTAGTGAGACTAGCCGTAGGAGTACTAGCCTGTCCTCCCCTACTAGGGTTGCCAGATCCCCCACCCCACCCGCACCACAGGCCACCCCTACCCCTCCCAGACCCGGATCCCGCCTCACGGCGCGGATCAGTGTCCCCTATGTCCCACCTACCTCTACCCCACCCAGACCTACCTTCCACAGGGGCGAGTCCTCCCGCCCCCAGCCCGAGCCTGTGCCTCCACCCGTGTGGGGTACCCCTAGGCCGGAGAGGGATGAGGGTCCCTCTTCCGAGACTGCATGGCTCCGAGTGCTCACCGAGCAGGTGGTTGAGCACACCATCGCCTTGACGGTGGGTATCCAGAGGAGGAGGTACTTGGCGGACTGCATACTGGACAGCCAGTATGCGATTGCTCAGCTGATGATGGAGGGCGCATACTCCCAGTGGATAATTGACCGGATGGAGACACGGATCCGGGGTTTTCTGGCGGTGTTGGTGGCGATGGTGGCAGTGTTGGTGTGGTTGGTATACCACCATGCTTAGTTGTGTTAGGGTAGTAGTAGTCAGGGTCCGCTTTTTGATACTCTGTGTAAGCAATTAGTGGTGATGCTAACATAGAGTGAATCTTGGGTAGTTATAGTACAGCCACTAGCCCATAGGGGGTCTCTTTTGAGGATGTCATTGTAGATACTTTTGGTGTATCATTCAAGCACTAACCCATAGCGGGTTATGTCGAAATGATGCCGATGTAGGACCGATGTATAAAAACTTAATCTATGTGATGATGGCAGGAATGTAATGTGTACTGATGTTTATTTAATATGTACTGATGTTTATTAATGAATGGAATGTGTGTTGTGTATCGAGATTGGAATTTGTATTAATTATATGTATTTTTCTTAATGTTGTGTAGAATGGCACCAAAACGGTCAGCCCGAATGTCAGAAGCGGATGTGGACCGTCTGATTGCTCGACAGTTAGAGGCGGCGATACTGGATATAGTATCGCGCATCGCCGCCAGTATTAACAATACGACCAATCCAGACCCTGCGAGCAATTAAACGACCACCAATAATGATGGGGAACAAAATGTTAACCATCCACCGAACGGTAACCCGATTCCGAGTAATGACGCACCGCCTAAGGTGGTCGTTACAGAAAGTAATGGCCCTATACCTAGTGTAGAAACGAACCGCACTGAACCGACTCCCGAACAAAGGGATATTCAATCAAAGATTTTATGTTGTGCAAGCCCTAGAATTTAGCGGGTCTAAGGGACCAAATGGGTTGGTTAAGTGGATTGAGAAAATAGAGTCTGTTGTGAACATCAGCAACTGCCCTGAGTATTACGTTGTTAAGTATGCTACCTGCACGTTCACGGACCATGCCTTGACATGGTGGAACACAATAGTGCAAACTCGCGGTCAGGCAGCGACAAACCGCATGACCTGGGCAGAGCTCAAGGCCCTTGTACTGGAACATTTCTGCCCGAAAAACGAACTGCAGAAGTTAGAAAACGAATTGTGGAACCTGGAGATGCAGGGGGCAGACCACTTGGGTTATACGAACCAATTTAATGAGTTGTCGCGATTGGTGCCATGGTTGGTCACCCCAGAGTCAAAGAGGGTTGAGCGTTATATATGGGGTCTAACTCCAGTAGTAAGGAGTATAGTCAACTCTGGGGGACACAAGACGTTTGAGGGTGCGGTGACGCAAGCTGGTATCGTCACATACGAATTCGTGAAGAGTGGGTCACTGAAGGTGGCAGGAGAGTCTGCTGGGGGAAAGCGGGGTACGTATGACAATAGGATCCAGGAGAAGCAGCAAAATAAACGTGCTCGGTCCGCTGCCCAGAACTACGCCATGACTAGTTCAGGCGGAAGGCAAGAATCGCAGAAAGGGACGCTCCCTAAGTGTGGGAAATGCGGTTACCAGCATGGTGGCGAGTGCAAGGGGGTAGTGTGCCACCGGTGTGGCAGGAATGGGCACTACGCACCGAGTTGTAGGACAAACCTAAACAATCTGAACCGACAACCGCAACCTATCCGTGCGCAGCCACTTAGGACCCAACCAGCCCGACAACAAAACCCACAAGGAAACCAAATGATGACCACCAGCCGTGCTTGCTTTGAATGCGGCAGCACAGATCACTTCAAGAGATACTGTCCGAAACTGAACCAGGGAGGAAATGGGAGGCAAACCGTGGGTCAGGCATCGTCGTCCAATCCGGCGAGAGGCCAAGCATTTGTGATGGGGGCGAACGAAGCACGCCAGGACCCCAGCGTAGTGACAGGTACATCCCTCGTCTCTGATCATTACGCTTCTGTATTATTTGATACGGGCGCCGATAGAAGTTTTGTCTCCGTTAAGTTCCTATCGATAGCAAACCTTCCGATTAGTGAAACCATAGAACCTTATACCGTAGAAGTCGCTAACGGTAAAACCATGATAGTTAATCAGATAGTTCGGAATTGCCATTTTATTCTGAACGATCAATCCTTCTTGATTGACTTATTACCGGTAGAATTAGGTAGTTTTGACGTGATAGTGGGAATGGATTGGTTAGCACGTAACAAAGTGGAAATAAACTGTGAAAAGAAAATCGTCAAAATCCGGGTGTCGGATGACGAAGAGGTGTTAGTGCAAGGAGAGAAGTCGGGCACAATGATACCATTTATATCCCACCTCAAGGTGTTAAAATATATACGCCAGGGATGCGTGGCGTATCTAGCGAGCTTGACGGCCACAGATTATGAGGAGAAACGGGTGGATGATATCCCGGTGGTACGCGAATTTCCACAAGTTTTCCCAGAAGAACTTCCTGGATTACCGCCAACCCGACAGGTCGAATTCAGAATCGATTTAATACCTCAAGCTGGCCCTGTTGCTAAAGCACCCTACCGACTTGCACCGTCCGAGATGCAAGAATTATCCAATCAGTTGCAAGAATTGTTGGATAAAGGATTTATACGTCCTATTCATTCCCCATGGGGTGCACCTGTATTATTCGTGAAAAAGAAGGACGGGAGCCTTAGAATGTGCATTGATTACAGGGAGTTGAACAAGTTAACAATCAAAAATAGGTACCCTCTTCCCCGAATTGATGATCTGTTCGACCAACTGCAAGGTGCGAGCTATTTCTCAAAAATCGATCTTAGATCGGGATACCATCAGGTTAGAATTCAGGAAGAAGATATCCCAAAAACCGCATTCCGGACTCGCTACGGCCATTACGAGTTCTTAATTATGCCTTTCGGGCAAACAAATGCGCCGGCAGTGTTCATGGACCTCATGAATCGAGTCTGTAAACCCTACCTCGACAAATTCGTCATCGTGTTTATTGACGATATTTTGATCTACTCGAAAAGTAAAGAAGAGCACGGGCAACATTTAAAAATAATTTTAGAGCTTCTGAATCAGGAGAAGTTGTATGCAAAATTCTCCAAGTGTAACTTCTGGTTACAAGAAGTGCAATTCCTCGGTCACGTTGTAAACCATAAAGGAATACACGTTGATCCGAGTAAGGTTGAAGCAATTAAGAATTGACAAGCGCCTAAATCTCCAAATGAAATCCGCCAATTCTTAGGCTTAGCTGGATATTATCGTCGATTTATAGAGAACTTTTCCAGCATCGCCCAACCTTTAACCCTCCTGACTCAAAAGGATCGAAAGTATGAATGGGGGAGAAGAGCAGGAAACGGCGTTTCAAACGTTAAAACAAAAATTGTGCCAAGCGCCGATTTTAAGTCTCCCCGATGGAGACGATGGTTTTGTCGCGTATTGTGATGCATCACGTAGAGGGTTAGGATGCGTGTTGATGCAGAATAATAAGGTTATATCCTATGCTTCCCGACAGTTAAAAGTACACGAGAAAAATTAAACTACTCATGACTTAGAACTGGGAGCGGTTATCTTCGCACTTAAAATCTGGAGACATTATCTCTACGGTACGAAGTGCAACATCTTCACCGATCATAAAAGTTTGCAGCACATATTCGATCAGAAAGAACTGAATATGAGGCAACGAAGATGGGTCGAGTTGTTAAGCGATTATGACTGTGACATCCGTTATCACCCCGGCAAGGCTAACGTCGTAGCCGATGCCTTGAGTAGGAAAGATCGGGTTAAGCCATTGCGAGTGCGAGCGCTGGGGATGATAGTCCAGTCGAACCTTTCGGACCTGATTCGAGTCGCTCAACGTGAGGCGTTGAAAGAGGAACAATTGGAAAAGGAGGGACTTTACGGCAATGAGAAGAATTTCGAACAGCGCGTGGACGAAATTCTCTATTTCAAAAATCGGGTTTGGATCCCGACCCTCCATGACCTTCGTGAATTAATCATGAACGAAGCGCATAGATCAAAATATTCCATACATCCGGGATCGGATAAGATGTACAAGGATGTGAAGGAGTTCTACTGGTGGCCGGGTATGAAAAAGGATATAGCCACGTACGTCGGTAAGTGTACGACTTGTGCGAGAGTTAAGGCGGAGCACCAGAAACCCTCGGGGATGTTACACAAACCGGAAATTCCCGAATGGAAGTGGGAGCAAATCACGATGGATTTTGTGACACATCTCTCTAAGACGTCCCGAGGACATGATGCAATTTGGGTAATCGTGGATCGATTAACCAAATCGGCACATTTTATTCCGATTAGAAATAATTATAACACTGAGAGACTTGCGCAGATTTATATAAATGAAATTGTGTCTCGTCATGGAATACCCATCTCAATCATCTCCGATCGGGATAGCCATTTCACCTCCAATCTTTGGCAAGCTGTGCAAGAAGCGCTGGGAACGCGTATTGATCTAAGCACAGCTTACCACCCTCAGACCGATGGTCAGTCTGAGAGGACCATCCAAACCCTGTAGGATTTGCTTCGTGCATGCGTACTGAATTTAAAGGAAAATTGGGATCAATATCTCCCACTCGTTGAATTTTCCTATAATAACAGTTACCATAGCAGTATAAAGGCAGCGCCTTACGAAGCATTGTATGGTCGGAAGTGCCAATCACCACTCTGCTGGACTGAAGTGGGCGACACCCAGGTTATTAGATCAGACCTGGTCCAGGAAACGACCAGCTAAATCCTTGAAATTAGGAACAATCTGAAGGCCGCGCGGGATCGGCAGAAGAGTTATGCCGATACCCGTAGAAAACCGTTGTCGTTTGAGAAGGGTGATAAAGTGTATTTGAAGGTATCACCTTGGAAGGGTGTAGTCAGATTTGGAAAGGCGGGGAAGTTAGCCCCGAGATATACTGGACCATTCGATATTACTGCAAAAATCGGTCCCGTAGCATACCGATTAGAACTACCTGATGAACTGAGTGCAGTTCACAATGTGTTTCACGTGTCAAACTTGAAAAGGTGTCTGGCGGATGAGACATCGGTGTTACCATTAGAGGGTGTCCAATTAAACGATAAGCTTAATTTTGTAGAGGAACCCATAGAAATAGTAGACGGGAAAACCAAGCAGCTAAGACACAATAAGACTTCGATGGTTAAAGTTAGATGGAATTCGCAACGAGGCCCAGAATATACATGGGAACGAACAGACGAATTCCGAAAGAAATACACCCACCTATTTCCCGGAAAGGAAGTGGATGATGCTTAAAATTTAGAGGACGAAATTTCTTAACGGGGGGAGAATGTAACGATTCCGACGAAATCAGGTAGACCCTAACCGGCACGTACTATTTACGTTATAGTTATTATTGAATGCACGATTTATTGATGTGATTATACGAGGATATATGATTCTCAAAATTGATTATACTTGATTAGATAACTTATCGTATTCAATATACGATTAATCGATTGATAGTTATTGAAACCCGATCGAATCGAGGGTTCAGTTATAGATGATATCTATAATATTTAGTGATTTTTACGAAGCATTAATGCTTCGAGATAAGTAAAGTACGGCACAGAAAAAGAATTTCGATTCAACGATACGTCGGTACGTTAAACGAAATATGAATACCAAACCGAGCAAGATACCATCATTCAAGCCGAAAAAGATGCGCAAATAATATTATTATGGTGTCTTAAGTAAACAAGGGTTATGGTTTAAACTTTTAAATGTATTAAACCGGTTTAAATGAAATGCATTTTTAAAAGCCGAATTAAACGTCTAAACAAAAAATGAACCGAACTGGGTTTATCAAAAACGTTATCCACAATTGGAAATCCAAACTTGTGGACTAGAATGAAGGAGGTGGGCCCCACCCCACCCCCTCCAAACTCACGGCCATAAGTGGATAATTCCACCATAATTTTTCATTTTCTCAAGTAAATAACCAATCTCCATCATCTCTCTAGAAATCCAAAGATTTTGAAGACAAAGCAAGGTAAAAATCGAGTTATTTACGTTTTCATCTTCGTTTCTTGAGTTTATTTGCAAGAAAATGAGGTTTCAAGTGAAAAAAAAGGGTGAAAACCCGAGATGAAAACCGATTCTTGCATGATCAAGTGATGCATACGGGTTATACAAGGGATCTTGGTCCAAGAAAGGAGTTAAACGAACCAAAAACGAATTTTTACGGTTTAAAATTTAGTTTTGAAACCATAACCGAAACTATAATGTAAGAGGCTTGATGGTGAGTGTAACTTGCTTGGTATTGTGGTATGTTGGTTGTAGGTTCTGTATTTAGTGGTAGATAAGGCGGAAAGACGAGTTTGTAGCTTGTAGTGGCGGAGAACAAAAGGTATATTCGGTTTATGTTCGGTTATGAGTTTTTGGACAGATTGTGAACGGTTTAGAGTTAGGTCATGAAATTTTACAGAGGTGTTAAATACATGAAAATATGAGTTCTGTGAAAATTTGGTAATTTTTGGACGAATGATGAATATTTGGTAAATTTAATGCTCGGTTTTGGCTAAAAATGGTGAAAAATATTTAAATATCATGATAAATTCTGGAAAATTCAAGATAATCTTTTTATAACATGTAAAAGTCACACACAAAATTTTAGGTCAGTTGGAGAAGTCTAAGTAGGTTTTTCGGTTAAACGAGTTCTAGGGTTTTCTAGCTCGGTTTTAGTGAAAATGGCATGTAAAAAATGATTTTGGTTCTGGAAAAATTACAGGGGACTATGTGGATGGCAGGGGTCATCCAGGAAAAATTTGGGATTTTTCTAAGGTTGTTTGGTTTTTGTGACATATTTAGTGTTTAAATGGTGTTTAAAAAGAGATAAATAAATTTTAAATATAAAAATTAATTCTGGAAATATTTTTATAAAATTCCCCACTGTCAAAAAGTGATTTGTGCAAAATTTCAAGATCCGAGATTAAACGGATAATTATTTGTGCTAAAAAAACAAACTTTTAAAGTTTAAAACGCTTAAACCGGTAAAGTTCGCCTAAACGAGCTGACTGGTGTATAAAAACCCTAAAAATGAACTATTTTCATATAACTGAGTTAAACGGGTAAAAATAAATCATCCGAAAGTAATTCGGATGATTTGGGTAATTTTATCCGATTTAACAGTTTCCGGTACACTAAAGACGGAAACGGGTCCCGCGGCCAATCGGGGTGTCTAAACCGAGCTCTAATTTTACAACTTTAATTAAATTATCAGTCAACAACTATTTTCGGGTCGTGTGTGACCAAACTCATTTTTGAAACGTAAAAACGGATAACCGTGCTAGGCACGCAAAACGGGGAAAACGAACTAATAGTAATTTTGACTATTGAACTCTAAACGATATCACAATCTGAGTCCGGAGAAGTGTTTCTGGGTTAACATTGCCCCTGGAACGGGTACAGTACTGGGTTAACAGTGTCCCCAGATGTACCGGTTAACACGGTTAAAGTTATATTAATAGTGATTGTACATTAACGAACTTAGGGATCGTATTACAGATCCGGACTAGTAGCTTGCGTACTGTGTTACCTACTTGCTTGCGATAAGGTGAGTTTCACGAGCCCCTTTTTCTGAATTGTTTTTAAATATTTTCTCGGGGCGGAAAGCATGTTACTATTAAAATGTTTAAGTACATACTGAACGCATGGATTTGCGTGTATTTATATATATTTTATTGTACGGAAATGTACTAAGATGGTGATTGTCTGAGTTGCTAACATTGCAAGGCCCCGCAACACGAGTGATTAGCTAAAAGCCGGTAGAGTGTGAATAGTACTATTGGTCTGACAAACCCAACTGGTCCGGCATGGATTTGCTGATGTTTCTCAGCCAGTTGCACATGTCTATTTTGTTGTTATTTATTTTGCTATGTAATGTTAGGCATAGCGGTTTGGGGCAGGTTCGTGGGCGGAGTATGCCACGGGGTTGTATGTGGATAGTCAGAGGTTTCACTTGTGGACTCAGCATAATTACATCGCTAATATATGATTATTATAATGATTTGTCACTGTTTATTTAAATTAGTGAAACTCACCAACTATTCGTAGTTGACCCGTTTTCTTTACATGCTTTCTAGGTACCCCCAAACTGGAATAATTGCTACATACTTGACGATGCGTGCTTTTTTTTGTGGAAGCTTAATGATCTTTTTGTATTAAATATGTTAATGTACTGTTGGTAAAACTTATGTGCTAACGCCTAGACGGTAACTAAACTCGGAACAATGTAATATGGTGTAAATTAATGTAGTAGTGTTTTCTTTATAAGCAATGCTGTTGATATCAGACGTGTCTGTTGCACTCCGTTTATGTTTCCGCTGCGGTTACGGGGTGTTACACTTTTGGTAAGAGAAAGCATGTTGCACAAAACTCCCTCGTGCTATGATCATAAACGATTATAAACACAATCAAATCAAAGAGTACGAGGATTCACCATGGTCGATAATTGATGGATTATGGCAAAATAAAAGTCAATCTGGGAGCTTAGGCGCCGTTCATTACTACAAACATCAGTCTTCTAGCAGCACAAGGGTGGTAAAGGCAATTGATTTACCACTGGCCTTCAATACGTCCATTCAATTGATCGGTTTCCGTTGATTGCACCATTTAATTGATTGATTGTCTTTGAAGGAATTATGATATTGATATGAAACCGATCATTTATATACGACTATTTATTGATTGAAGGGGGGAATTTAAACCGCATGTTACAAATGAAACTAATGCGGAAATTGAATGGCGTCTTAGTTATAAGGGAGAGGGTTCTCATCACCGGAGATATTAATGAAGCCGGATGTCATGGCGTCTCATTGGAATGTCTTCAATTACTATTTTGTCCCTCTTTTATGTTTACATGTAATATAGATATAGATATCGTTTGAGTTTGAAAACTTTATGTTGAAATAAAGAACTTTGGTTTAAAATAATGAATTTAAGCTTAAACTTTTTTTTAATTACTAATTAATTACTTTTTATTATTATTATTATTATTATTATTATTATATATTTGAATTAAATATTTGAGTTACACACATCTGTTTAATTCTTTCTAAATTACTTATAATAAAAAACAAAAAAACTATAAGTTCGGTTCGGGTGTTTTTGTTTTTAATACATGTAAAACAGAACTAATAAGTGTGGTTTTTACAAAATCATAAAACCAAACAATCGCTTTTTGTTTGGGTTCTTTTTCCTTTTTTTATTTTATGTTTTTGCGTTTTCCATTTTTATA
>NW_027503147.1:0-39131 GCF_021521415.1 Bidens hawaiensis | reverse complement strand
AATCCTAAGAACCCGGACTGTTGAAACAATCCTGAGGATCCTGAGTGCTGGAAAGATGATGATCCAGGGTTGTACGCCATGGTAGATTTCGGACGCACCAATACTGAAGATCCTGAAGGAGTGAAATCCAGAGATCTCGGGATCAGTGGTGTGAATTCTTCCACCGGCTTTTTGGCTTTCCTGATATCTTCCAGTTCCTTCACGAGCATCTGGTTGGTCTTGTTCTGGCGATCCATCTGTTCTTGTAACCGTCTATACATAGATAGAAGGTAGTTGTTGGATACCATGATGGGATCCCGGGGAGACAATCTTGATCTCGAAAACACTGGAATAGCAGGTTTCTTCTGAGTGTCGTCAGGTTTCTTCGGGATACCACCAGCAGGAGGAGGAGGCATAGAAGGCCTCACAGAGGAATCTGAAGTTGCGGCAGAAGAGGAAACATTATTCGGTTGGGAAGACATGTTGTGGATGTTGAAAGTGGGGTTTAGTTTGAGGGATAATAATGATCAAAGCACCGTTTGCCCCACGGTGGGCGCCAAATTGTTTCGGTCAAAAATTAACAAAGTAATTTTGTGATAAAATTCGTATGTGAGGTATAGTGCTTGATCAAAAATATGGTGAACACAATGATTTGATTTCGAGGGAAAAAGCCCTTGATCGTGAGGATCTCCTGCACAAAAAACCCCCGGACGGTGAAAACTATCACCGTCTATTTATTAATAACAAAAAAGGTGATTACAAGTGGTGGAGCTGATAATCGATCGTATACTAAGTGTTACAATGAGTGTTGATAGCTAAGTAAGTGAAGTGTGTGTTCTAAATGATCATATCAGCTCATTTAAATAAACCAAAGAGTACAACTGAAATTCCGAGAAATCCGGAATAAACCCTAGACTAAGTCTCCCATAATCCGTTGCTGCCCACGTTCGAGTTGACGAAGCCGTTACAAACCTACGTTCTTATAATCACATTAAACACGTGGTCTTATCTGCAAAACAAACAAAAATAATAAAGGACAATTGAATTAGTCAAATATAATCCTCAGAATATTTGCATCGGCAGGATAGGTCGAAATCCTTGAATCATGTTCAATCTTGAGGATAAAAAATCTGCTCCCAACACTTAGTACCATCAACGAGTCATTGGCTTATGGTGATTTGTCGAACCAGTCTGCTTCGACTCTAGTTTTTCTAGCTCTCTTTGTCTGAGATAGGGTAGGTGTAACCTTGGGTTTTGAGCTTAAAACGTTTAATCCAATTGGGGGCTTGATTGGTTAGTGGCTTGGTTTAAAGTGGACAAATATACCGGCAATCGCGGTCAATATGTTGAGCTGTTTCTTGTGTTTTAGTAATGTTAAATAATCTTGAAGTTTGTTGTTTTCACTTGGTTATGATCCTATGTAGATTTGTTTTTCGGAGACGAAAAAGTCTAAAGTGTGAGAATATTTGATGTGTTGTAAAACACACTTGTTTTCCACACCATTTATCATTGTTTTTATCGCTTATTTATCTAATATTTAATGTTTTTTAACTTGTTTTAGTATGATCTTACATGAATATGTATTTTGTAGGTTCGGGTTTAAAGACAAAGAAACCGAGCTTTGAAAGTGATTTAGATGCCTTTTATGCACTATTATTGAAGAATCAAGTTAAAGGCCTGACCCATATTCATTTTGTGAAGCCCATATGTGTTACAATATAATGAACAACAATAAAACAAACCCTAACCAGCCCCTAAATCCCAAAATCAGCAGCTACACCAAGAGAAAAGAAGAAAAAAAAAGTTATAAACCCTAATCCTTGGAAGAATTCCGATCGGCAGCTTCAAGTTCAAGGAAGAAAGGAGTGTTGCAGCCGAGATTACAAGTGTTTCTAAATGTTTTTGTTTTTCATAGCCAAGAGCAGCCAAGAACATTATACTTCATCCCCATATACTTTGGTTTGGTTTATGTTTCATAACTCTTTTGATTTTGATCTTAAAAGTGAATTGTTTTGCAATTGAGTTGAGGATTGAATTGTGTATGATCATAATTAATTGTTGGATGTTTTTTATTATGTTTTTGGTGATTAATATGATGTTTAATTTTAGTCATAGCTACTGTCCAAAAGTTATGATTGACTAAACTTGTTAGTTCTACATAGGTTTGATGATTATTGTTAGGTTTTGATGAGTTTATTGGATTGTTTGGTTAATATGACTTGAATTGTAACATCCCCAAAATTTCGATCCAAATTTGACAACTAAGTAAAGTTGAAGGATCAAAATTATTCCCTAAAATAAGTGTTGGGAAAATTTAAAGAAAACAAGATCATTCTGTAAGGAAATAAAAATATTCCATAAATAAAGTTATCTTATGTTAAGGATATGGAATAAGGAAATTTCATCCCACATTGAAATATGTAAGAAAGTGGAAGATTTCCACATGAGTATAGATAAGGAAAATGGAATCCATCCCACATGGAAAGTAGTAAAGATTTAGAAACTCTTTATAAAGAGAGAAAATTTCATAGTAATATTCTTTTATGCCTAGCATGCACCCAGTGGTCCTACCGGAGGGTGCGAAGCACCCGACGCGCACGCGCACGAGCTCGGGCTCGGGCGAAGGGCGATGGGCCAAATTTGGCGCTTTGATGGCACACTTTGCACTTCGCACGATCGCATCGCCGCGAGCCGCTTGAGAGCCACCTTAGTATTTTTGGACAACGGGAGTTAGACCCGGAAGTGACAAGTTAACAAAAGACAAGGGACTAAAAGTGAAAAATTGAGTTCAGGGACCCATATCGCTACGCGACGAGCCCAGAACTCGGGTCATCGCGTATCGCGATGGATCTTGATGAGTCAGCAGGACACGTGGCAGCTTCTAGTATGGCGGCGTTAAATTGTGGCGCCACAGTACGCAACGGGGTAAAGGAACCCATCGCGTACCGCGACGGGGTCCAGAATCAGCCTATAAAAGGGGGGTCACGGCTCCATCACTTCTCACAACTAAATTCTTTCTCTCTCTAGATTTACTCTCTCACTACCTCGGTTTCCGTGCCCCGACCCGACAATCGTCACCTCGTAATCCGTGTCATACACCGTCGAAACCTCGAAGTGCGTGCCACACGAGAATAACCTGGAAATCTATCTCGAAGTACGTGCACAAAACGACGACCACCATATTTCGCCTGTTTTGCGTGCCAAGCATCGTAGTGCGTGCCAAGCTCTGTGGTTCTGACAGTTTAAGCACCAGTACGCGACATAGAGTAGAAGTGCTGCTCGTAAAAACTTAGGTATCTAACTTCGAATACCCGTGTAAGGTAAGAGTTCTGACCTAAGTCATTATGGTATTATTATTATATGGCTTAGACCATAGTCAGGGGTATAGCCCAAACCTTGATCATAATTATTTTTACATATGCTTTAAACATACAAAGGATTATAGTAATGTTTCTTCACAATTAAGAAACACTAATTTTACATTCATAAGGATATATATAGTTTCTTCACGATTAAGAAACGTGACATTTTATATAGTTAATATATTGTTTCTTCATGATTAAGAAACATAATATATTACATACAAAGGTAGCAATCAATGAATGTTTCTTCTTGAAGAAGTAATAGATTATAGATGTTTCTTCATGAAGAAGAAACTCAGCATGTGATTAGTCAATTAACTGAAAGACTACAGGTCTAAATATTTTACTCAAACAAATGATCAATCAAGGTTTAAAGCTATTTAAACCAGACTAAAGGTCTATAGCCGGGTCAAGAGACAATCCGGATATGTATATACCTATTTTATAGGTCAATCAATCAATCAATCAATCAGTCAATCAATCATTCATTCACAGTCAAAGTTTCAAACGAAATCACCATATCATTCAGAACAGACAATCACAGGTGAATACGTTCAAACCTTTTATAACGTGAATACGTTAACCTTTTTAATCAGTCAAAACATATTTATACTCAATGAGACGAACGGGTGTTTGTCTTAACGAGTCAATCAAATGTCTATATGAGATCGAGTAATCTCTAAAACATTATAATACAAAATAGAGAATAATATCAACTCAGAACGAATACGCATGTTTCTGGATCCAAACATAACTGTTAAAGCCCAATCAATCAATCAAAGGCAAAGAAGCCGCGGGCTGCAACGGTCATGACTAGTTCTCAGTTCAGGGCCGTGTGGCTCGGAGAATACCGTTATGTGTGTAGGGCAGTGGTACATATACCAGAAGTAGTACTGCTTCCGCTGAGGTTGTCAAGAAAACTATGTTTGTATTATAATGTCATTCAAATGTTTTATAGTGTCATACGTGTTCACCAGCATATAGATGACGTATTTTTCCCACATTTCAGGGAATACAGATTAGTACAGGTAGCAAGACATTCATGGTGATAGATGCTCGCAAGGTAATGATGGCTCAGTTTTTAATTATTAAAATATTGCAAATAGTATTTCTACAAGCTTTATAAATCAAACACCGGGTATTTATTATCCGAGAAGTTTTCAAATAAATTAATAATTTATTCAACCCAAGTCTTCCGCTAAAATAACCCGCAACTCTGATATATTTACAAAACATGTACCAACTTGTGGTCACACGCCTAGGGCCTAAACCGGGGTGTGACATGAATTGCTATTGAAAGTTTGGTTTAATGATGAATTAGGTTTTGTTTAGTGTCTGTGATATTATTGATTTATCTCATAATCTCATACTTCGATTAATTGAATTGGTTTTGATTGATAGTTGCATGTTCAATTCTTTACTTTGTGTTTAGAGTTTGTTTGCGATAGGTACAACCGTAGGGTTTTGTTGAGATTATTGATTTAAACATTAATTCAGCGGTTAAGCATTTTCTTAGAGACCGAGATGTGATAGAAAGTAAAGTTGTCTCATTGATTTTACTTGTTAGGATTAGGATCACGCGAGAGCGGGTTCGGTTCTTGTCGAGTTTGGGTTTGTGAGCGATTAGTTGGTCTAGTTTTTGTTAAACCAAATTGTTCCTCTATCCTTGGTTGCGTAGTATTCATTTCCATTAGGGCCATGTGTCGGTGAGTCCGAGAGGAGAGTCGGCGTTAGAACACCTTAGCATTTGTTTCCCAGTTTGTTCTTAAAATCAATTAGGTGTAAGTTAGGGTTTGTTAGTGAGACCGAGAGGTGATCTAGCTTTCTTCAGCGATCCTTAGTTGTGTCATTTTTAGATACCGGTGTCGTGAGATCATTCAATCCAATAGCTTGTTAGACCATCAATAGTCTCGTTAAGTTAAGTTTATTAATTTCGTTAAAGTAATTTAGGTCAAGTAGTTTAATTATTAAAAAACTCATTTAAAAAGTATTATTCTTAGGAAGGTCTTGTCTAGGGTTTAGTATTAAGATTGTTCTCACATGTCCTTGTGTTCGATACTCGGACTTCTTAGGTCTATACTACTTTTGACCGGTACACTTGCTGGTTGTGTGTGGTGTCATTAGGAGTTTTCGTTTTATAAATTTAAAGCTTCTTTGTGAGTCCCATAGAAAAAGAACTCATTAGACACACATCAGGTTTAGTGCTAGGTTGATAAGAAAAATAACGAATCGGTTGCAAACACAAACACAAGGATTTCTTACAAGGAAAAGCCCTTGATCTTTAGAGGATCAGCGGCATAAAAACCCTGGGTGATGACAATTGTCTATCACCTCTTTATTAATCAAGAAATCGGGTTACAAAGGTGGTGATTATGATCAGTATTACAATATTTCTAAGTGTGAGTGCTGTGCTAGAAAGAGTTCTCAGAGATGCTAAAGTGTGCGAGAATAGAAGTGTGTCCCCTAGCTGATCAATAATCTCGTTTATAAAGAAAATAAAAGCTAACAAAAATTCCCATAAACCCGCCACTCTTCCACTAGCTCCTCCAACGCCTTTTGACCACGTGCTAGAAGTATCCAGTAACGAGAAATAATGTGGACTTGGTCATAGAGTTGTTATACCTATTGATCACAACACCACTCAAACACAATCGTTAGTTGATAAGTAATACCTAGGATCCTTGATCCTACGTAACCTGGAATATATCTCAAGGATAAATGATCCAGAATTCACTCAAGGATAGAGGATCCTCAGCATAAATTCTATGCCCTAATAGTTACTTGTTACTTGCTCAAAATTACGTGCATGGATTTCTTCGATAAATATGATCATACGGGACCCTTTGCACTCAGGATCGTGTTTGGAGTTGAAGGGACCCCGATCCGAGTACGTTAGTTGTTACCAACTGGAAAAACCTTCAAGTATTCTTTACACTCAGGACCTTGATTCGAGTGTAAATAACCCTTATTTGCTTTTCACAAGTTTTCATGGAATTGTATGGGTTTTATGTAGTATTTAAACTGTGCAAACTCACCAATTGTTAAGTTAGTTGACATTATTTTATATATATGTTACAGGTACAATTATTAGAGGATGAAATGGATGAAGACTTAGGATATTTTTAATAAGTGTTTGAAATGTTTCATTTTCCTTGTAATTTCTTTATTGAAACAACTTGTGTACTTGATTCCTTTAAATGAATTAATGATAATATTGTCACTTAATAGTGTCAAATGTGTTTGTAGCAATCTGAACGTCACACTCGGGCGTTTTCGCTTAAGCCGGGTTCTTACACTATCAATTACTTTGGTTAGAAAGTAGGATGACCGAAGTACCCTTATGGTTAATCTTGGTACCGAACCACCCGGGAAAAGGCATAATGGAAGTACGACCCGGTTCAGCACCAAATACATGTTTCTCGAGATGTAATTTTTTATGAGAAAAGAGGGTGGAACCAGGTTGATAAAAATTCTAAAAAGTGAGTTAATTAGCATCAAAGAAGCCCGGGTAGGGCTGCATAGAATGTTACAGCCCAAGTTGAAAGTCCGGTTCTTTCTTTGTCTAGTATGCAAACTGATCCGGGTCCATCCACCCTGAGACGGTTGACTCAAACCACCACTTTTCCAAAGAAAATTAATAATTTTATGTTTGATAGAAAGGTTCGCTTTGAGCGAGGTAGAGAAAACGATTTCAATGACCCATAATTACTTTTAAATCAAGATGGTGAACTGACGAGTTATGTTGAGATGCTCGGAGTAAAAGAATGGGAGAATCGAGACAAAAGAGACATGCTCGGAGTTGAAAATCCACCTATTTTCGAGTCGGAAATTAAGGGGGTGATTGTTGGACTTAATTTTCGTCCTCGAGTTAATGAGGCGGGTTGGACCGACTCATCGAGCCTATGATGGGTTGGTGTATTATTTATCAAGTTGAGCACATGACTTGGTTTACATGGAATACATTACTTAGTGACCAAGAACAAGTTGAGCCAATGACTTAGACAACAAAGAATTAATTTATTAATTATTGTTTAAATATGTTTTTACTAATTAGTATTTGAGTATGATAAAGAGTTTGTATTCTAGTCTAATTAGGTTTTCATGTTTAAACTAGTATATATACCCGAGCTTGTGGGTTATATAAATTAAGGAAGAGTTAAAGTATTATAATTTTCGAGCTAATGAGAATTACAAAGATCAAGCTTATGATCTAAATATTTGTTTTGTGTTTATTGATCCTGGTCACCAAACTTTAAAGTCGTTTGACTTAATGCAATATTGGGATTTAAGAATCTAATGAAAATAATATAAATAGGTGTATTAGTTAATTTTTATCATTCTTTTTTCACGGTTCTCTTGTTATATAGATTAGTGTAGTGATGTTATAAACGAACATGGTGTTTTACATCGATCTTTGATGATAATTATTAAGAAAATAATTTTGGTGAAAATTGTGGAGTTACCGGTGATGAAAATTTCGTAATTTTCATTGGAGAAAATTTCGTAATTTTCATTGGTAAAAGTTCAAGCAATTTATCTGTTTTTCAACCGATAATGAAAAATCTTTAAGTATTTTTTATTCTCCTGAGAATGGTACATTAAAAATATAGCTTTGTGTTTATGTGTTTTTTTTTTTGAAATTAAACTTTCATTCACCACACCAAACCGGTCCTTAAAAAAGGACCGAAGGCAAAAAAACAACCTTACAACATATACAAAGGAGACTTACACCAATCTTTCCATACAATCTTCTTAAATCTAGATCTACACTTTAGCCATAAAAATGATAGAGATTTAACGCTTGCCACAAGTTCCCCTATATTAGCCTTTTTGTCATTAAAAATACTTTTCTTTCTCGCTTTCCAAATACACCAGACAACAACAATAATCACCCCGTGCACAATTCTCTTTCCAATCTTACCTCCCCTAACGGATTTGAACACTTCCATAAGATCTTTGACCTCAAAAGCATAAATGGGCCCCAAACCACACCACCTCTCGATCCCCTCCCACACTGAAATAGCAACAAAACAAGCCGAAAAAATATGATCTGCGGATTCTTCACATGACTCACATAAAGAGCACATCTTATTCGGAATATCCACGTTTCTCTTCACTAGTTCCAATTTGGTAGGCAATCAATTCATCTCCGCCCTCCACGCCAAAATATTACATTTTAATGGAATCCAGTTGACCCATTTCAGCACATAACAATTGTCAGATTGGACCCCTTCACGCCTCACCTTTCTTACCGAACTAACTGAAAACATATTGGACTTATCCCCAACCCAAGACCAATTATCCTTACCTTCCAACAGCTGCACATCCGCACCAACAGACAACCATTGTTGCCACTCCCTAACTTCATCTTCTGTTTGGACTTTATCCAACCAATCGGCCTGCATATAATTAGTATTATCCGCAACATGTATCCTGTCCGCAACCCAACAAGTCTTGTTTGATTCCAATCTATATAACTTCGGCCATCTATGCTTTAACGGAACATCACCTAACCAGACATCTAACCAAAAACGAACCGTTTCCCCATCCCCCACCTTGGCTCTTATAAAAGTGTGTAAGAACGAATCATTAACCTTCAGCGATCTCCCCAACTTAACAATCGTTTTCCAGCTCCCTGTACCATTAGAATTAAGAGGAAGAATATCCCAATTTTTATTACTTTTATGACACGCCTCCAAAACCCTTCGCCAAAGGCTACCAGACTCCGTCCTGTAACGCCACACCCATTTAAATAACATAGCTTCATTCGTGTCCCTCAACCTTTTTATACCCAACCCACCGAATTTTTTTGGAGTCGTAACTCTATTACATGCAACCCAATAAATTTTATTATTTTCGTTATTTCCTGACCATAAGAACCTATTCATAATGCGTTCAAGCGTAAAGCTGTAAATAAGTATACACGACATAATTCATAAAGTCAAGATAGTTAAGTGTTTTACACATTTATAATTTAAATTATTCAACGTGTATAATTTAAACTTTCTATTTTATGAATGGCTATAATGTAAATTGTTAACACATGTTTACGTTCTTAACAAAGTTTATGCAAAGGTATGAATTCCATTGTTAGAGGGAATTGCTAGATTGAACTCTAATTTCAATTCATTTTATGACGAACCGAACACATTATTATTACCATATAACAAATATAAAGTTTGGTGTCGCTAGACTTTCTATTGGTCCAAGTGGCACAACACAGTTGGCCACACTATTTTTTTATTACTTTAATTCCGATATCCTAACAAATGTTACCGAAATCGACCAAATTCGTAACGACTTAACGCTACAATGTTTGGGACCAACAACGCTTGTGTTTTACAAAAGCCCGGGTTTTATTGACATTTTTCTATCTATTTTTTTATCTAACGAACGTAATCGAAACCAGTCGAATTTACGTCAACTTACCGCTGCAACGTCTGGGGACTAACAACGTTTGTGTTTTACCAACGCCCAGGTTCCAACTCACCGTCGAAACACTAGGGACCGCAATGCTCTGGTTTTATCATCTGAATAAAGTTATTTTAATTATTTTATTTTTTTTATGTTAATTTGACAATTTTTTGGGGGGTTTTCACGATTGGGTTTTACTGGCGTTGTTTATACTGTAACGAATGTAACCAATTCTGGCCAAATTCTCATAGACTAGCCATCGTAATGCTCGGGTTTTACCAACGCTGGGTTTTATTAACCGGATAAACATTGTTATAAATATTTTAACTTTTTCATATGTTAATTTGACGAGTTTATTTTTTGTTTATTTAATTATGGTACCATTACAAACTTAACCAATACATGCCAAACTTTTTAACATTTTAATTTTTAGTTATATGATCGTCGCTACTACTTCCGTGTTAACGTACATATTATCTTTTTTATTGTCGGTATCTTAACGAACTTAACACATACCAATCAAATCTACATTAATGCACTGTCAGAACGTGACGGGACGCGTATATAAACATATCCCAACTGTCACGACGCAACGCGACAGGTAAAAACTAGTTCTTTAATAAAGTTATCTCAAATCCGGTGAACTACATGAACCAAGTGAAGTTCACTATAACGGTTCACTGGTTCGGTTATTCGGTTACGTTGTTTTGGTTCTGGTTTGTCAATCAGGGTTTTCGTGGCGATTAAACGAGAGTTAAAGACTGAAGAGTTCGTTTTGGGCATTTGTTTGGCGAAAAGCTTTCGTGTTCCAGATCTAGCGCCTTGAGTTGTCGAAACTCGGTGTTCGAACCTTATAGTGTCTACACCAACCAGTCGATTGCAGTATTGTATTCAAAACACCCTGTGGTTGAATGTTTCTATTCAGTTTGCATATGGACATGGTGGGCGATCCAAAGCTCGGTTTGGATCGATTTGCATGTTTTATTTATTTCCGTTGCGTTTAACCGAAAAAAAATGTCGTTAACTTTTTGCTAAAACTGACGTACGTAACCTAACAACGAGCTGGTTACGTAACTTACCACTTGAAACTCCCTTTGTCGCATATTTATCTTAAAACCCCCATACAACATTAACGTCAAAGCATGTCGATTATCTGTGCATCATTTGTGATAATGAGATAATTGACATTTTACAACAAATACATCAAAATCATTGTTTTTAAGGGTTCTATTACATGTAATTTATCCTCAAATAGTACTCGCCATTAAGCCATATAATATAAACTAATATTTCCGTGTGTGCTCATAAGAAAAATCTTAGTTTATCTTATACAAACTCATAAGATCATCCGTAGTGGCCTAATTGTGGCCGGTGTTTTGGGCCAAAACGTAGGGGCACACCGCCCTCTCCCGACGTTTTGGTCTTCAAATTTGTGGTCGGCGTTGTGTACATAATTGTTTGGAGATCGCCGTTTTGGGTGAGAGATGGAGAGAGAAAGCGGGGAGGATTAAAATAATAATCGTAGGAGAGCTGTGTGTATTTTCCCATTACACTTATTTTTTACAAAACTTTAAAATACTGACTCGACTCCGCATCACATAACGTAAAAAGTGCATGAAGTTGTATAGTTCTAACTACCTATAAGGGGGTGTTTGGGATTCCTTTTTGTAGTTCCTTTTGTGACATTCATCAATTTCGGATTTTATTTGTATTCGTTTGTGTATTCGAATATATCATGTAAACCAACCCGATTTATATCCCGAACATTTCAAATATTAAAAATATTGGATTTTATGTTACATTATTGTTTTATACTTGTCGGATCTCAAAAACACCCTTTTCGGTCCCTAAAATGGCCTTAAACGCTTATAAAAAACTTTGGGGGACAAAACTGCCAATTTTGAAAGTTCAGAATTTCCACCAGGTGACTTTAGCGCCGCGCTAAGGTCAAGGGCAGAGACCTTAGTGCCGCGCTGAAGGCAGTCTGCACCAGCTCGTTTTTTTGTTAGTTTCTAAGCAAACATTTGACTTAAACCATCTCATTTTCATGCAAAACCCTTTTATGCATGACCATTTCAACTTACCCTATATATACACTACCATTTCCTTTCATTTTCCCCTACAACTCCAAAATCTCTCCCAAATACAAAGATCTTAATGTTATTTTCTTAGTGTTCTTGAGGTTTGACTTTCAAAAGTCAAACTGAGTTTAATCTTCCATTCTAATTAACTTATGTAGTCTTATTAACACTTGTTTATTGTTAGACAACATATATGTAATATACACCCATTGTTACCTTTGGTAGTTACTTCTCCGGTTCCGTTCGGTGAGCTTTCGGACCTTGTAAGGCAAGACTTCATGGAGTACTTACGTGGTCATTATTATATATTTTTCGCATCTAACAATCTAACTTTATTATTGTTTGCTAACAATGCTTAACTTCTGCTCATTTTAGTTTATTTACAAGTTCCATGGTTATGGGTTGAGGGTCTATGCTTCGGTTTAACCGTAAATAGCTCAAAACCGTAAACCGAACTTTTGCTTACTAGTTTTGTTAAAATAGTTGTTTAAACATGTTTAATGTTAGATTTGAGTTTTTAAAATCATTTTTACAAGTTCTTTGATATTGGGTATGTGGAAACCATCTATGAACTTATTGGGATATGGAAACCGAACTCTTGTTTAAAGACATTATTGTTAACTTTTTGGTTGTAAAACTTAAGTTTCTTCAATTATAGATTATTATACAAGTTCATGGATATTTGGGCATGTGGAAACCATCAATGAACTATTTGTGAGATGGAAACCGAACCAAACCAAATTAAACCAACTTTCACTCGCTTAAGACACACAAGTGTGTTTTTTTGCTATCAAGAGTTGTATATTTCTTTAAAAATAGTTTACAAACTGATTTTAATTATTTTTTGAAGTACTTGGAAATGTTGGATCCAACTTGCTCTCCTAACAAATTTGGACCGACAAAACCGAACACTCGCTTAACGTACGTTGATAGTTCTTAAACAATAGATCTGCATACTTGGTTAAGTCTTATTAAGTTTTATTGAGTTATCTCATAACATTCATTATTTTGGAAAGTTGGCTTTGGCTTGACCAATTATCAAGACCCGAACCAACAACCCGATACACTCGTTAAAACCCGTTTTAGTATATTTATTCCAAAGGGACTTGCATTCTTGCATTTTTACCCACCTTATTACTCAACATTGGTTGAGTAAATATTAAGGTTAGATACTTTTACCCGGTTACGAGTAAAGTTACATTTTTAAAGGGTTAATATTATACATTCGTAAATATTTATATTTTAAACCTTAAACTTTAAATTGTTGCATTCTTATCATTTATTCCATTAAAGACTTCTTAGACAACCTTTCAAATACAAGACTTCCTTTCACCTAAACCTTGCCCGTTAAACCTCATCCTTCCGGTTACCCGTTATTTTACCGATCAAGTTTATAACTTGAATGTGAGTACTTTCATACCCCGTTTTCTATATTTTGTTTTGGGGGTGACAGTTCATACTTATTCAACTTATGCTTTATACTTGAGTCTTAAACCACAAACGTTATTGTATATTTTACTTAAATAAATGCTTGATTTGGTGTTCTATGCTTATATGATTATATGCTTATGTGTTTACCGCTTTTGGAGGGTTGAATCATAAATTCGTGAACTATCTGGTATTCTCTTATAGCACGGTGCCGTTAATGTATTCTTATTAACGACCTCATGAAATCCGAATCTATTTGGTATTCTCTTATAGACGGTGCCGCTAATGTATTCTTATTAGCGACCTCATATTATCCAAATTATTGCTATTTATTTGTTGTTTTGTATACAAGATTGTGACTTTTCTTATTATATACATATTGTTCAAACTTTTGAATTGCTCACCAATCTTTGTGTTGATAAACTTTATTTTATGAAATGTTACAGGTTTGACTTTGGTTGACTCGAGAACTTGGCGAAAAACGTTATCAAGACCATTAGGATATTAGTAAAATGAACAATATATTTGTTTACATGTATTCAATTTGTTTGTATGAACAAGATGTGTTGTTTATTGATTTATGAAATAAATGAGTTGATTAAATATTGTCACTTTAATAATGTCTTGTGTTTTGGGCAATCCGTTGCATCCCGGCATGTTCCGCCTTTGATCGGGGTGTGACACTTTTATTTCTTGGGCAAAAGTTGAAAACGTTACAATGTTGTGATTTTTGAAACTTTTACAATTTTCATTGCTAAAAATCTTGTTATACGTTTGGGCAAAAGTTGAAAAAGTCATAATATTGTGACTTTTGAAACTTTTACAATTTTCATTACTAAAAAACTAATTTTCTTTACTCAACTTTTTCACTACCAAACACCTTATAACCTCCTTTTACTTTTCTTTAAAGTTAAAATCCCAAACACCCTCTAAAAAAATGTAATGGTGCAACAATTTCTTTACTATACCGGTGTTTGTATCAAGTGTAGTGTTTGTTGTTGGTATAGGTATACAGCTAGCATGCCACTTGTTTTTAGCATGAAACCCACTCAACCTTCACTAGTGATGATTTCATTCCGTTTTGCATTTCACTTGTCCAAGAAATCGACCGTGAGCTGAAAATAATATAATTCAATCAACCACCTCCAACTTCTTATTTTCTAAGTGTATGTACTGTACAGCTCCTCCTCCTCCTCCTCTGTAACTGCATGCCAACTACTTTCTTCATTTTTCTAACTACGAGTGGATGATTCATTTTGTGCTTTGTGTGCATGTTTAACATTTTGAAATTATGTGTCGTTATTTTCTGTTACTACATGTCAATGCCTCCTTTCTGTTACGGAGGAGGAGGAGGAGGAGTATGCAAATTATTATTTATTTTGAGAAAAACTTCAACAAGTCAAAGCTTGGCGTTTGCAGTGTGAAATTAATACATAAAAGTTCAAAATAATACAATACCCTCGTTAAGGCTCAATGAGCCTAAACGATATTCCCATACAAGGCTCGAGCTCAGGCTTGACAACTAAACAAGCTTTAGTGGTGTTTGAGATTCCTTATTTTACCTCTAAATAATTTTTCATTAAGTTAATAAGTTACAGTATTGTAACTTATGGAACTTTTCTTGTCACGATATACAATATAAGCAATCCCAAACAACCCTGGGCTCTGTTTTATTAGGGTTTGTCATGCTTCAATTCTTGTCTTTTGCATCACACCCCCTGGGCTCTGTGTTTTATTAGGGTTTGTCATGCTTCAATTCTATGCAGGAAGCAGGACCAAGCAACAAGGAGAAGCCTTCAAATGGAGAAGCACATCTCGACTTAACCGATGATGATATGATGGATGCGCGGTCGGTTAAAGATGATTTTGATGAACTGACTTTAAAGACCTTTACTAAAAGGGCATCAACGTCGTTTTTTAAACACTATGGTCTTATCAGTCATCACATCAACTCCTTCAATGACTTCATCAAAGTAGGCATTCAGAATGTGTTTGACTCCATTGGTGAGATAATTGTTGGTATGATCCATCAAAGAAGGGTGATGAATGGAAATTTGCTTCCGTTAAATTTGGGAAGGTGACTCTCTAGGTTTTGGACCGGAGAAAAGTTTACAGCTGATAGTGGTAAAGATTGCCTCGAGTTCTTGCCTAGACACACCCGTCTTCAAAATATGACTTACTCCTCCAGAATGAAAGTTCATATAACAAAAGAGGTAAAAGATTATACGCACAGGTTCTTGTTGATTTCTATTGTAAGTTATGTCCTTAAACATCTGCTATTTGCCTGATTTCATGTTTTTGGTGTAATCGAAGAATCTGTTAGTATATGATGCAATGCAGTCACTGCGGGTTGAATTGTTCAACTCAAACATGGCTCGTATTTTTTTTTGTTGAAAACATCAACTCTAACCCGCACACACTTAAAATCGTAAGTGTATAACCTGAACGTGACCCGTTTAACCCATTTATCTAAACATGTCAAAAAGGTTGACACGATAACCAAGGTGTAAATGTGTTAATCGAATTGGTGGGCTGCAAAAAGTGGGTTAAACAGGTTAGTAGGTTCTGTTTGTGTAGCCAAACAGGTTGGCGGGCCTACCTGTTTGGCTGTTTGACTAAACGGGTTAAGCAGGTTAACCCGACTACGACCTGTATAATTAAGCATGTTAGACCTAACACGACCCGTTGTTTAATCGATAAGCCAACCAACCACCTATTATTTTCACGTTGTGTTCGTGTCAGGTTGGAAATTGCCACCCCTAATCTGATGCATTATGCACTTATGCTTGTCCTTGTGGATTTGATCTGTGAACATGTGTTAATTTTATAACATTACAGATTTACACTCAAGAGCTTGTTAGAAGTGACAAATTTAAAACTGGAAAAGAGAAGTTTCTTGACAAGACAATCATAAATAGTGAGGAGCGGGAAGTGTATATCGGAAGGATTCCCGTGATGGTTAAATCTGACTCGTGCTGGATGAGTGGAGCCGACAAAGACGACTGCGATTATGACCAAGGTGGCTATTTCATAATCAAAGGAGCCGGAAAGTTAACAATATATACACTTCCATCTAGTATTATTATTTACTTCACAATAAACTTATGTTTCATAAATGCTTTTGCAGACTTTTATTGCACAAGAGCAGCTTAGTTCTAACAGAGTTTGGGTGTCAGGCACTCCAAATTGGCGTGCAACATACCGTTCGGTTCACAAGAAAAAACGAGTTTATGTGAAACTAACAGGCACTCCAAAACCTGAAAATATTGTAGGTGGGGCCCAAATGATAGCAGTATACATGTTAAGCTTAACAGATATGCCGATATGGATTCTGTTTTTTGCCCTTGGGGCATCTTTAGACAAGGAAGTAGTTGACCTGATTGATGCTGACATCACTGATGGCAACATTGTAAATATATTAACCGCTTCAATTCACGCAGCTGATAAAAAATGTAAAGAGTTTCGTAAAGAAAGAAACGCATTAAACTATGTTGAAACGCTTCTCAAAGATAGCAAGTTTCCTCCTAAAGAGAGCGTTAAAGAATGTATTGATAATTATTTATTTCCAAATATCATTACGTTATCTTGGGTATATGGTGAAGTGTCTTCTAGAAGGTTATGTGGGTAGAAGAAAAGTTGATTATAAAGAAGATTTTAGGAACAAACGGTTGGAATTGGCGGGTAAGTTGCTTGAAAGGGAGTTAAAGATTCATCTTAAACATGCTGAGAAGCAAATGGTGAAGTCATTGCAACGGGATCTTTATCCGGATCGGAACGTGCATCCAATAGAGCAGTATTTAGATTCTGCAATTATTACGAACGGGCTTTCACGGGCTTTTTCAACGGGCTCGTGGTCACATTCTTACAAAAACATGGAGAGAAGTTCTGGTGTTGTGGCTATGCTTAGAAGGGCTAATCCTCTGCAAATGGTTTCTGATATGAGGAGGACACGTCAGCAGGTTTTGTATGCCGGAAAGGCCGGAGACGTGAGATACCCGTAAGTTAGTTTGATCTCAAAAGTCAATACTGTATTTCTTTGCCTTTTAAAATATTGACCTAAAAAGTCAATGCTGTATCTATTTGCAAATGGTTTCTGATATGCGATGCCATGTAGGGAGATTGTGTCAAAAAGAAAAAAAATGATGTGTAGGGTTAACATTCTTTTCTCAAATTTCTAATGCTTTTAAATAAATAATAATCTGATAAAAAAATTATAAATCTATCCTATTAAAAAGGTATCTAATTTGTTTGAATAAATTGAATTTAAGAGATTAAAAACCTCCAAATGGGTAAGGTGCATTGGATTTTAGTAATCCTTATTGACTGTTATTGGCCGATAATAATCCCTATTCATTTTATTGCCACTGACGGTCCCAAATTTAAAAAAGTTGCCCCCTAATGGTCCCCCGTTAAAAAGGACTTAACGGCGTTATACTTTTTTCCAAATTTTTAACTAATGTTTTAGGGCTTTTGATCTGAAGGAAGATACGAGTAGATTGATGTAAAACTTAGCACGAAACATTAATACAAACGACTTGATTTTTGTTAATTGGAAATTCAAACACCCGAATTGAACATTGTTTCGCCGTTTTGGAGCACGGTTTCGAACTAAGTTTTGCATAAATCGACTCGTATTGTCCTTCCGATCAAAAGCCCTAAAACATTAGTTTGAAATTCAGAAAAAAGTATAACGTCGTTAAGTTCTTTTTAACGGAGACCAGTGGGGGCCAACTTTTTTAAATTTGTGACCGCCAGTGGCGATAAAATGAATAGGGATTATTATCGGCCAACACCATTCAATAGGGATTATCCAATAAACCAAATGGGCAATACCATTTTTGTCCAGTTTTGTATTTTCTATTCAATTAATAATATAATAAACGCAAATAAACTTTACTATGAACAAAGATATTACATAATTTGTTTGTATAATAGAATTTAGGAGGTTAAAAAAACATTTGATATAACACTTTGTGCATGTGTATGAACTATGGAGCTAGCTATTGATTTCCTTAAACACAGGCTAGTTTCAGGGAAAGATCAATGAAATATGAATATACTGTTTTTGTATTAATCATATTAAAAAAAACAAACTAATTCCCAAATTCAAATACAATATATATTTTTACTATTAACACAAAGACCCTGATTGCTTGATTATAATCTATAATTCACTTCAAAAGTTACAGGTAGAAAATCTGAATCCAAATTGACATTAGTTTGACCTCAAAAGTCAAATGGCATCTCTTTGCCTTATGCCCATGTGATACTTTAAATCTTTGTTTGGTGAATGTAGACACCCGTCTCACTGGGGAAAGATATGCTACCTTTCTACCCCTGATGGTGAAAATTGTGGATTGGTAAAGAACTTGGCTGCAACTGCTCTTGTGACAACAGCGGTTCGGGAAGACCTTTCTGATAAACTGATAGCCTGTGGAATGGAAAAATTGGTGGATGATACCTCAACTTCACTCTTTGGAATGGACAAAGTTTTCTTGGATGGTGAATGGGTTGCGAATTGTAAAAGTTTTGCTTCGTTTGTAGCCGAGTTCAGAAACAGGCGGCGTAGGAAACAAGTACCTCATGAGGTTGGTTACTTTCTGTTACGTTTTTTATGATGTTAAATTGCATATGATTTACACTGGCCCACATATAGCTAGGCTAGGCTCCTTTAAGTTGCAAGAGCTCGAGCTGGGCTCGTGA
The DNA here is from genome assembly GCF_021521415.1 of Bidens hawaiensis. Taxonomy (NCBI): domain Eukaryota; kingdom Viridiplantae; phylum Streptophyta; class Magnoliopsida; order Asterales; family Asteraceae; genus Bidens; species Bidens hawaiensis. The sequence continues at coordinate 20,164 of NW_027503147.1, read as the reverse complement.
GTAGTTTTTCAAGCTCGAGTTTGGCTCGATTATTATTTATTGTGAAAGTGAAGGAATATGAACTGAGTAATAAACATAGGAGGGTGAACCCTCAATATATACAAGTAGGAACTGCATACACCTATACTCAGGCCCATGGACCGTAAACTAATATAGAACTAGATATACAACATTTATTAGTTAATCTTATAAAAAATTATATCGGAACTTTGAGAAAAAGAATCAATGACAACCACGTATTTAGTATTTTTTAATAGCGTTAACGAACGCAAGTTATTAGAGAAAAATAAAACTATCAAAAAATTAAATGGGATAAATCATATTAATTTATATACATTTCTAATTATATTAGTTATGGTATACATGGTGACTTGATAAAAGGAAAAAAATTACACGTGGTAGCTTATACAGTGTTTGGCTACTATTCATAACACATATTTTACTAATGCATATATAATTTATATACATTACTAATTATTTTTACAAGATATTTTAATTGTAATTATTATATAACGTAATATATATTATTTAGTTATTTTTATCATAATTTATGCATAATAATTAATATATAAATATATATTTAATAAATTCTTAAATAACTGGCTGTTGACTTGTTTGACCTATTTTCCTTAAATTTTTAGGGCTGGGTTTTCGAGATGGGGAAACGAGAGGCTGTATGATGGGCGAACTGGAGATGTGGTGAAATCTCTTGTATTCATGGGACCTACATTCTACCAAAGGCTGGTCCACATGTCGGAAGACAAGGTGAAGTTTAGAAACACGGGCCCCGTGCACCCTCTGACCCGACAACCAGTGACAGACCGTAAACGGTTCGGTGGGATCAAGTTTGGCGAGATGGAGCGGGACTGTCTCATAGCCCATGGAGCCTCGGCTAACCTTCACGAGCGGCTTTTCACACTCAGTGACTGCTCGGAGATGCACGTATGCAGAAAGTGTAAGAGAATGGCTAGTGTCATTAAGAGGTCGGTCCCAGGCGGGCATAAGGTTCGTGGGCCCTACTGTCGGATCTGTGACTTGGTGGAGCATGTTGTGAAGGTTAGTGTCCCTTATGGTGCAAAGTTATTGTCTCAAGAGCTGTTTAGTATGGGGATATCTCTCAAGTTTGATACTGAACTATGCTAAATATGGTCTAGTATATGGTAGGCTAATTTATTTAGCTTTTGGTAGAATCGATCATCAATCATGTGAAATAGGAACAACTCTTCTTTTGGTAAAAACGGTTTCGCTGACTTGTACTCCATGCAGTTGTAGTTGTACGTTGCCCCTAGGTTGTGCAGAACTTGCAGTTTTAGTTGTACATATTATGCATCTTTTTTGTTGATTTCTGCTGTTGTTTTATCAGGCATCTTTTTGTGGATGTGTGTGTGTGGTTCAAGTAAGAAAATTAACTTGGCCTTCTGGTTTTGAAAAGGGTAACTCAACAAAATACACTTAGATTATCCGTCGTTTCCAAAATATTCTTGATGGTTAGAGCCATTCCAAAATATATTTGATAGTTGAGCCACTCATGAGAAGACAAATAGGATTAACCGGCTTAGGTAGCTAGCATTTAGCCAGACAAAAAACCTTATAAAGGTATACTGGGATCAATAAGCTAATTTAATCTAATCTAATCTAATCTAATCAATACACGTGTAAAAGGGCAGTCAACTAAGATGGTTTAGTCCCCTCTTTTAAACTAGTCGGCTAGATTTAGCTACCCGCTTTACATGTGTGTTATTTAGATTGGTTGTTTCTGAGGATCTCACTGTACTTTTTTTTGTTAAGTTGGGTAGTAAAGAAAAGTCTATTTTCTTGGTGCATTTACCCCTCAACCTTACTACGAGTTGTTAAACCCTTTCTTTATCTTAGGTGAAAATATGTTTTATTTTATAAAGCATGAGAGAGAGAGAGAGAGATGCAATCCACCACAAGAAAATGTGAAAACAAACAAACAAACAAACAGATCTAAGGTAACTAATGGTAAAGATAGTAAAATCAATCCAATTGAGAACATGTCCAAACAGAAGCGGAAAGCAACCTTCGAGATTTCCATCCTAAAACAATCTTATTACTCCCACACTCCTCTGCCCTAAACCCATCATTAAACAACCCCAACAACAACTTTGCCTGGCACTGATTGGCAAAGCTTGTATTCACCGCTTCGAACCCCGGCTCAGTCATCAACCAATCACCCCACGAACCACCTTCACCCTCTTCCCGATACACCCGAGCCACCGACCCCACAATGCGTGGACCCATGAACACCCGTTCGACCAACGCCCGAGCCCGCCCTTGCATTGGAAACCCAGCCTCCAACGAGTCGTAAACCGCCGAGTAATGGTGCAATGTGTCCATGAACCGGCCAACGAACCCGCCTTCAACTTTTCGACCTTCTTCTTCGACAAGCGTCACTAGTTTGGGGTTTACACTCTTGGCCCCGGTGAGGAAGGAGGCCACCGAGGTTGGGGGTCGGTAGTTGAAGTGTGGGAGATGTAACATGCAGTTAATGATGATGGCTTCTCCTCGTACTAGCTTTAAGGATGATGGTTTGAAGGTTTCCTCTGCATGGTCTAGTTTGCATTGGTGGAAGGAGAATGGTTGGTTGATTGAAGCTGCGAAAGAAGTTAAACGACGCCCGGTTTCTTGGACGGTGGAGATGGATTTCTTTCCGCTTCCTGGTCGTGATAGGGCGGTGATGCGGAGGTAGGGAGGTGGTGATCCGTCTTTCCGGGATATTAAAGCTTGCATTAGTGATGCCCATTGAATACCTAAAAACATTCATACAAATTAAAACGTCTGCTTTAGAAAAACATTCATATTTTTTTTGAAAAAAAAAGAAGAAAACAAAATAAAATATCACGACCAAATTTTACATTTATTCTGAAGTACCAATCTTTGTATTTAATAAAAAAATATTCAAATATGATGATGTTAAATTATTGAGGATGATGATTTGATTGTATTTGTAGTTGTTTAAGAGGGGATGGGAGAGTTGGAAAGTTATAATTATTGTAAAAATAATACAGTAGATTATTAAATTTAAAAGATGGAGATGGTCTCTTTGTTTTCAAAATAATTTTAAATTTTATAATTTTGCAACCAAAATAGTTTCTTTATACTAATTACTAACCCAACCCCCGGGCCCACCCTCCTGTCAAAGTGTCTATGTCATCGACCCCACCATATTGCCATCCTTCCAATGAGTGAAGCTTTAAAACCGGCTTTGTTCAAAACTCACCAATCAGCAATGAATCTTAAAACCGGCCGAGATGGCAACAACGTCCTATTAGGCATACTCTTAATCATGACATTTTAATTTTTATACAATATATTAACCACAGTTAAAATAATTAACTAACAAATAAACTTAAACGACAAATAATAAAGAATATTACTACATGTATTATTTTTCCCTTTAGTAAAATATTTTTACTAAACGTATCTTTTTCTTTCCCAAGTATTACTAACTAACAGTAATAAATAATAAACTCGGTTAGGTTAATATACCTTCCATAATATCGTAATCGATTATGTGAACCCGTCTTTCATTTGCCACGGCTTCAATGATGGCTTGATTCGCAGTAAAATGCCCGAACTTCACATACGGCGACATGTCCTGTAAGATCTGGAATGCCGCCACCACGTCGGTCCGGTGGTGATGCTGTTGTTTATAACGCAACCCACCACCACTTTCAAGCAAACTAAGCAACGCGTCGGTGAAGTACGCGGCAAGTCTTTCCATATTAGTGCCTTCATTCGGGGACACTAAATCCTTGAGCCGAACCAGTATCACTGCAGCCAGATCATGGCTATTATTATTGTCCATGGCTTCTGCTGCAGCCATCAATAAGTGGACCAATCTCAACCCTTTTAAGTCATCATTAAAGGGTGGTGAATCCAGATTCTTATGCTCGGTTTTATCGCCTTCATCCTCGTCTTCTTCGTTCATTTCAAAGTCTAAAAGGTTATGAAAGCTTTCTTGTGGATGCATACAGTCCACCACCGGAGACCACTCACCCAGGTTGCGGTAACGGTCGTCGTCTCCGGTGGTGGTGCTGTCGGTGGTGGTGCTGCAATGGGATAGATCAAGCTCCGGCAGGTGGTGGTTGAAAACCATTGCCATTTTTAGGCTAATAATATTAGAATTGGAGGTGGAAAGTATTAGAATTGAGATTGTGCCTGCAGGTGGTTATGCCTTTTATAGAGAGTAAGAGATTTTAAATATTGGAGAAAGAAAGTTATAAATCATATAATAAAATCATAACATTGTGGCCTAAGTTTATAAATATTATTATTATTATTATTATACTAAGACGGACACTTCCGATAGGTTTGTTTCTATTTTATCATTTTTGAACAATTATTCATATTTTTTATGATTAAACAAAGTCCAAAATAAAATTACATGGAGGGTTTTGTATATCTTTAACACAGGTTGTTGAATCAAATAAGTCACCCATAAATAAACAATTGCTAATGATGAAGCCCATCAATGGAAGCAATATTAGTAACGGTTCCCTTGATACATGTTTACAGTAATGCCCCTTGGAAGAATCTTTATTTTTTATATGAACAGGTGTGGTGGTCAATTGGTCATAATCGTAACCTTGTCACGTTTTCTAAGTATATAAATATGACTCTTTCTAGAGACTAATCTGGCATACATTTGTCTGACCGCACACTATCAATACATCTTATAAATGTTCCTTTTGTATATTAATATAGAACAAGTATGTGTACATGTGCGTTTCAGCGGAACAAATGCGTTACATGTTTGAAAGTTTTCGTGTGTTGAAACGTGGACGTAACGAGAACTCGGTCGGTATCAGTTCGACTCATTATCGTAAAGGTTTTGTGACCAAAGTTTAAAGTCTAAGTTTTATTGTAAAAGTAAAATAATTTTACGGCCAAAGTTGTAAGCCTAAAAATATAAAATATTGTGACAAAAGCTAAAAGAAAAAAAGCTTAATTATCAGAGCTGAGGCATCAAAAGACAAATTTTTGAATCAGGTAGCAAAACACTGAGGCCTAGTAGGCAAATGTTTGAAAGTAACGTGGCAAAACTCTATAGAACTAAACTAAAGCTCCATGGACCGAAATGTAAAAAGTTAAAACTTTAATAACTGAAGAAACACAAATTCACCCCCTTAGATCTAACAAGTTAGTCTAAGGGTAAATGGCCAAGTATTCCCCACGATGGATATAATCCTTCTTGGCGCAGATGAGCGTTTCCTGCAAAACAGAACACCGTGAGCTCGTTACGAGGAAGGGGGGGGGGGATTCTTTCGTAACCACCCTCCGACGTGAGAATCAGTACTTGGTAGTACAGTGGAAATATATTGAGAGAGAGTTAGAATATTGGATCATGGATCCTTTACCGTTTGGAGGTATTTCTATATTTATAGCCCGAGAAGAGAAAATGTAGCCAACTGCCTTGTCAGGCTTTCCACCAATTCGTGCGGTCATGGAGGTTGGTGGACATCATGGCCTTTTGATATTGACGTGGTGTACTATTTTGTACCGTCTTTTATGTGTTGTCTGTCGGTCCCGTATTGATCACTCAAACTCACAATAAATGTCACAACCCACACAATAAATGTGTCGACAAGAAGGTTGGTGATGTTGCTAATTGTTGCTTAAGGATCTTAAATGTAACTAACACAAAACAATCACTCAAAAGATTTCCATTTATATAAAGATTCATACAAATGTAAAATCAATTAGGATTTCTTGTTTGGAAAGTTTATCCATACAATCCTAGGACAGCCGTCACACTCAATCAGGAATATTTGATTAGGTCTGAAAAGTGTAAAGACTCAAATCCGTAGTAGGCATGCCCTAAATTATTCTATTTATAGGTCTGCCACCACCTGACAGCTGTCCAGTCTTCAGCCTCGGGACTGTCTATCCTCTGATGCTATTTTTCACCATGTCCAGTCTCTCTCTAGTTTATCGGAGTTGGTGCGTGACAACCGCACCTTTCATGCAGAGAAAATCGAGATCTCTGCTACTATGAGGGAGATGGAGCTTTCGGTGAAGAACCCTAAGGCTGCCGCCTGGAAGGCGGGTCGAGAAACAACAAAGCACCGCCAGGCTCTTGCTGCTGCCGAGGAGAAGTTGTTGAAGTCTGAGGCAGATTTGGCGTGTAACATTTGTTACTTTTACAACCCGAAAATCCGACCCGATTAAAATTTTCGGTTTTTATTTATAAATATATGTATAAAACATATTATAATATCCAACTCCATAATAAAATATACATTCAACATTTCCTTGTATTTCTTGTTACATTAATGGACACTAGAACTTAGGTTATATTAATAAATGGACAAGTTGTTAATTGTTCTTGTATTTTTCCTTGTATTTCTTGTTACAAACTTGTTTACATGATGTTTAAATTAATTAATGATATTATTGTCACTTAATAGTGTCACATGTGTTTTGAGCAATCTGTACGTCACACTCGGGCGTATTCCGCTTTTGCCGGGGTGTTACATGGCGGAATCTGCTCGTGAGTTTCAGGTTGCGCGCTACAAAGAGTTTCAGGTTGCGTGCAAGAAGTCTAATGCCGACGTTGCTGACGCACGTAGCCGGGCTCATGCTGCTAAGGAGGCCGCCGCCAAACTCGAGGATGAAAACGCTGCCCTGTGCAAGCGTATTGAAGATTTGGAAGCAGACGTTTCCTTGAGGAAGGCAGATGCGGGAAAGCTGGCTGATACACTCGTCTCTCAAGAGAGGACCATTTAGTATTAGACTGTTGAGCGTGCTGCTGCCGCCGCTGACCGCGATTGGCTTTTGAAGCAAGCCATTTGCAAGGTAATTTTCATTTTTCTATTATTGCCTTTTAATTAGTATTAACGTCGTATTTTTGCAGGTTGCCCAACGTATCATCACTGATGATGAATGGACGAAATGTGTTGGGCGCCTTGTTACCTCCGCGCAGCAATTGGGGCATAAGGCTGGTTTTCAGGAGGCTGTTGCGCATTTGCGCGATAATCTTCCTTCAGAAGACTATGTTCTTCATGGCATTGATGTGGAAGCGGAGTATAAAGCTGCCGAGACGGAGTATGATGCCATGTCGTTTCCATCTTATCTTCCGTTGCCTAGTACACCAAGGAAGAAAATGGCGTACGGTTGCTGAGGAGTTTGTTGGAGACCGGGCAAGCTGGTCCTTCCGCCATTCATGGCAGTGATGGTAATGACGCTTTTGTGACCCCAGATCGAGTGGGAAAAAGAATAGACGACGTCGACTAGGCTCCCGGCTCTTGTATAGTTTGTAATTTTCTTTTTTGTATAGTTTGTAATCTTCTCCAGTGGATGTTGGTCTCCACTTTGTAAATATTTAAATTTTGTATATGAAACGAAGCTTTTGATGAAGTCTTGTATTTTCGCCCTTTTGAAATGTGGAGTATCGTTTTCATTCATTGTCAATGGCCCTTGGCCCGTTTTACAAGGTGAAATTGATTTACATGTAACACCTTCGCAGTTGTGCCGCGTTCCATGTTCTTGAAACTGGCGAGCCATCGAGCTGCATCAGCGTGTAAGCGCCTTTTCCCGATATTTCTTTGATTTGATAAGGGCCTTCCCATGTTGGCGCTAGTTTGCCTTGCGCTTGAGCTTTTGATGCATCAGTGTTGCGAAGGACGTATTCTCCAGCATTGAACACACAAATTTTTACTCTTGCAACATAGTACTTCTGGAGTTGACGTTTGTAGTTTTGTTCGCGCATTGCTGGCAACTCCCTTCGTTCTTCCAAAAGCATTAATTCCAATCGCCTCTCGGCTTCGTTGTCTTTTCTCAATGTGATTCTTGGCGATGGCACTCGGACTTCCGCCAGAATCATTGATTCTGTTCCATAGGCTAGGATGAATGTTGTTTATGTGTTGCTCGTATTCTTTTGGGTGCGGATTGCCCATAAAACGTGTGCAAGCTGATCGACCCATCCAAACTTGTAACCTGCCAATCTTCTTTTTATGCCGCCAACGATGCTTTGATTTACGTGCTTAACTTCTCCATTTCCTTATGGATGGGCGACGAAAGTGAATGTTTGAGTTATATTTAACTCTATGAGCCATTCCCTGATGCGTTGGTCTGTGAATTGCATTCCATTATCGCTGACCAGATTCATTGGCAGTCCAAAACTGCATATGATGAATTCCCAAATGAATTTCTTGATGCTGGTTGAGTTAATCCTTGTCACTGGTTTCGCTTCGATCCACTTGGTGAAGTAATCAATCGCTACAATCAGGAATTTCACCCGCCTTGGCGCCTCGAGAAACGGACCAGTTATATCGATCACCCATTTTTGAAATGACCAAAATGATGTTACTGGAATCATGGTGCTTTTCGGGGCGCAAAGTGTTTGTCGCATGGCGCTGACATGCACTGCATCGCCTTAGCTCTTTTTCTGCGTCCACATGCATGCCCGGCCAGTAATATCCCGTGTTCATGATCTTGGCTACCACCATTCATGGACCTGTATGAACCCTTCAGATTCCTTCGTTGTGACACCCGGTAAATTCCCAATCCCTTAAACCAAGTAACCAACCTAAATATTAGGTAATTATGTTATGTGCGCCCTGCGCGAGCGCGCCATGTTAGTCAGCACGTGCATTTGTTATGTGCGCCCTGCGCGAGCGCACCATGTTAGTCAGCGCGTGCATTTGTTATGTGCGCCCTGCGCGAGCGCGCCATGTTAAGAACCAGCGTGGGCATATGTTATATGCGCCATGCGCGAATGTTTTGGCTTTATGTTTTCATGTACCTTAACGATATGTTGTCTAATGGGTTGACCGTCACGCATGATGCTAAGGCGGGTGCACCCTAAATCGTTTATGCGCGTGCGGAAGGGAACTAACCTCCCCGCATGGCGGGAACATTGAGAGCTAGTTTGTCTGAAGCTCCAAGATGGAATTGACTTCAACATAACTGATCACTATGTTGAAATACCAAGACCACCTGGAGAATCTACAAATGAAACTCAATGTCCCTAACTGCGAGAAGGTTACGCACCTACCCGCAGCAAAGAAATGTCCTTCACGCAGAAAGCTATGCGCACAAAGTGATACGCACGGAACACTTAGTCTATTCTCCAGACGTAAGGAGATTACTCCCGCCCAAAAGGAAACAGTAGCGTGTTTCAGAGATTTTCCACTTTTTACTGTACACTAACAAAAGTACCTGAAAAAGCACACTGTAACATGAAAAGTCAACTGTCAGCCACCCTATTCTCACCAACCCCAGACCTGCATGTCCTGACCAAATCAAATCAAAATCTTTTATCCACTACTCCACTTTTAAATAAATAATAATAATTTCCATACCTTATCATCATTACACCTAGATATGAAAAGATTACAATTCCCTAAAGCAAGGGATTGTGTTCCCTTGAGTTTGCCTATAAATATGTAACCTAAACTATCACCCAAAACACACTTCAAACTTCTCTTTTAAGAACTGCAACTTGCACTAATCCTCCCCCAAGCATCCGTTGTTTTCATTTCCGATCCTGTTACTAGGTAAGCCGAGAATATAACCTTGAGATCTACTTTCCAACCCTTATATTCTCCTAATTCTTGATCTTAATATATATACTTGTTATTTAATCGTATTCTAGACCTTCAATTCCGAGGCCAACACCAAGAAAACCCGAATCTCGATTAATCCCTTAACAAGAACCACAGGTGAGTCTCACAGCCCCTATTTTCACTGTTTTCACTATTTTTAAACTGTTTTCGGGGCGAGGGACACGTACTTAAATAATGTTTTATCATGGTATACTTACAAGCTATGCAAGCGATTATGTGCTTAAATTATATTTCATGATGAGCAATGCGAACGGTTATCTAAGGTTTTCGATGTATGTGCGCTAGAACTCGAGTAAGTGATCACTTTACCATTGGAACTCTAAGGGTAGGGACTGCTGGTTTGATCCACCCACTCGTAGGGGTCGCACCTCTTTGCATGGACGAGTACCTAGTATGGTCATGGGGCATTACTATGGGTTTGAGCCCGCTCGTAGGGGTCGCACCTCTTTGCATGGACGAGCGCCTTGTTTTCCGGCACAACGTCCGCGCGTAACCCGCGGGACGGAATTATTGATTAGCTCGTAGTGGCAGCGCCACTTTGCATGGACGAGCACATTTTCCTGAAACGTTCGCGCGTAACCCGCGGGACGGTATTACTTATTTTAGCTCGTAGTGGCAGCGCCACTTTGCATAGACGAGCACAGTTCCCAGAAATGTTCGCGCGTAACCCGCGGAACGATTTTATCAGAATATGTTGATAGAACTATGTTTTACCAAGCATGTGTCTTAATGATGCTATCAGAATTATGTTTCAGAATGATTTGTATCAAGATTATGATGCAATACGATTTATCAAGTTACTAAAACTTGTGAACTCACTCAGTTTATACTGATTCAAATGTTTTTACGTGTCTTTCAGGAGATAACTAGGTAGCGCATGGAGTCACACTTAGAGCACCTCACGCTGAACATCTAAAACTAGCTTTTTGGAAGATTTTAGTTCTATCCCTTCGATGCGCGTGGTTGTTCCCGCCACGCAAGGGGATATGGCGTGGAAATCTTCAACAGTTTTTATACTTGGATGTTTTTATGTAATTTTTAAACAATGTAATGTATCTGTATTAAACATTTCATGCGCAATGAAAATCTTTGAATGTTTGCAATGGCCCGTGCTTAATTATCAATCCCCACTCGCGCGCGCCCGGCTGTTTCCGCCGCTCAGGGCCGGGTGTGACATTCGTGTATTTCTCTCAGAAAGTAATTTGAGTCTTGCGAGTCCACACACCGGAGAAGTGGCCCTAAATAAGACCGTCTGTACAAAATGCCATTCTGAAGTGTATAATTCAGCACCTTGTGACGATCTTTCGGGTTTCTGCTTTCTTATCGGGCAAGGTACCTGATGATAAGTAGTTGATGATTAGTGTCATCCAGTTTGGTGCACTTGCCGAACACACACAGACTTCTCTCATGATCGTGGAAGGATTTTGTAGCACTTCGACGCGGACGTCCTTGGCAAGATGTTCGAAGCTAACTGAGACCAATTTGCTGAGAGCGTCGGCCTGTTTGTTTTCGCTTTATTTCACATGTTTAACTTTACATGTGATGAAGGTTCCCATTAGCGCGATAGCTTGCGCTAAGTATGATGCCATCTTTTCATACTTTGCATCATATGACCTTTCTATGTAGTTTGCCACTAACATTGAGTCGACGTGCGCCTCCAAATGTTGAGCCCCTAGATTTTTGGCGATTCTCAATCCTGCCAACAACGCTTCATATTCTGCCTCGTTATTCGTGCTTTTGAATTCTAGACGTATTGCATACGTGAAGTCTTGCCCTTTTGGATTTGTGATCTTTAACCCTGCACCTGAGCCTTCATCGTTGGATGCCCCGTCAGTGAACAGCTTCCATTCTTGTTCTTTTTTGTTGTTCAACGGGGGGGGGGGGGGGGGGTTCCATCTCCTTTCGGCTTTCTTCTTCTTTCCCCTGGGGTACTTCCGGTATGAAGTCTACCAAAACCTGACCTTTTATTGCTAGTCTGGGTTTATATTCAATGGCGTATTCTCCCAATTCTATCGCCCACTTAGCTAGAATTCTAGATAATTCTGGTTTTCTTAACACGTTTTGTAGGCGATAATTGGTGAGAACATGAATCGGGTGTCCTTGGAAGTACCTTCTCAAACGACGCGCTGTTTGTACTAGTGACATAACTAGTTTTTCCAAGGTGGAATATCTTGTTCTGCGTCTGCCAAAGTATGGCTTACGTAGTATATGGGTGTTTGAACGCCATCTCTTTCCACCATCACCACAACGCTAATTGTTCTTTCTGAAGCCGCTAGATATGTTACCAGCGGTTCCTCTGCTTCCCTTGTCCACCGAAACTGAGACTTCTTAAGACAGTTTTTGAGGGTTGAGACAAATGGAAAGGATTTTTCAGCATGGCTTGACAAGAATCTGTTGAGCGCGACCAATCTGCCATTAAGTGTTTGCACTTGCTTGATAGTTTTTGGAGAAGGCATTTTTACTACCGCTCCCACTTTCTTTGGATCGGATTTGAAGCCTCCGTTGGTCACGATCACACTCAGGAACTTTCCTTCTTTCATCCCAAATGAACATTTTCCTGGGTTAAGTTTCATGCTGATTTGGCGTAGCGTTCTGAAAGTTTCTTCAATGTCTTTCAGCATTGTTGCATCTGCATCGCTTTTGATCACCAAGTAATCCATGTAGACTTCTAAATTTCTCCCAATTTGGGACTTGAATTCTTTGTCCATCAGGTGTTGATACGTATATCCTGCATTCTTGAGGCCAAATGACATCATCTTGTAACAATACGTTCCATTGTTCGTTCAGAACGCTGTTTTGTCTTGATCTTCCGCCGCAATGTGGATTTGGTGATACCCTTTATATGCATCCAAGAAGCATTTGAACTGAAAGGGGATATAATCGCATCCACCTTTAAATCTATTTCTGGTAAAGGGTAGCAATCTTTTGGGCACGCTTTATTGAGATCTTTAAAATTGATGCACTTGCGCCATTGGCCATTCGCCTTTGGTACCATCACCGGGTTGGCGACCCATGTTTGGTATTGAATTTCGCGGATTATCCCCACGTTAATAAGTTGTTGAACTTGTTCATCGCAAGCTTTTTCTTGCTCTGGTCCCATCTTTCTCCGCTTTTGTACAACTGGCACAAAAGCTTGATTGACCTTCAACTTATGTTCCACCTTAGTTCTCGAGACTCCCGTCATGTATGCCGGGGGTCCATGCGAACACATCAATGTTGTTGATGAGTAACCTTTTCAGTGCACCTTTCGCTTTATCAGATTGGGTAAGCCCGTGCTTATGCTTTGTTCTCGGAACTTCCTTTTGAGGACCCATTTCTCTACTTCTATTGCTTTGTTTGTTTTCAACATTTTTTGGTAGTGTTTTCACTTCTACTACATGGAACTCTTTGTTGGCACGGATCATCGCCACCCCCATGGGGGTTGGTACCCCTAATATGCCATGAGCTGTTGAGGGATTGGCATTAAAATCTCCAATCGCCTCCCTTCCCAGGATTACGTCGTAGTGCGGGTAGGTGTTTCCATGACCAGGAAATCCTTGTCTTCAGTTCTTGAGTGGAGCCCATCATTGAGCGTAACCAAGAACGTAGCTGTCCCAGCGGGTATTCAACACTTTTATTAAAGCTTGTTATTGGGGCGTTGACGGGCATCCGCCTTTTCTTGTCCTTTTCTTCCCAAAAGTCAAAACATTGGCGATACATGATATCCGAAGTTGCTCCCGCATCGATGAAGAAACGAGGAATCTGATAATGGCCAAAAACTGCCGTGACCACTAACGGTGCCTTGCGTTTTTCTCCCCCTTTCACTTTTGGAAAGATCACTTGTTCTTCCTTCCATGAGGCATGTTAAGCTTGGCTACGCTTTTTGCCTTTCACACCGCCAGAGATCATGTTAGCATACAAGTTTTTAATTTTCTTTTCTAGCCTTCCGCCGTCTCGAGGTGGCGAATGGTTGCCTCTCTCCTTGATACTTTTGACCAGATGCTCCAATCTCTCATTTTTGACATATTCTTCAATGGCGTCCTTCAAGTTTGAATATTGATTATTTGTGTGACCATGTTGCTCATGATAGTCATAGTAACTTTTCATGTCTGCGTTTGGCCCCGGTTTGATTGGAGTTGGCTTTTTGAACTGGATGCCCTCCGTGTACATTATCTATGCTGAACTCTTGGTCAGCAGGGTCCATCTGCTAGGCGACTGTATTTGTCCTTTCTGTTTGTTTCTGAAGGACTCATACGGTACGGTTTCTTTTGGCTGAGTTTCATGGTTCAGCCTTGACCATACGGAAGACATATTTTTACCCTGTCGGGCCCTGTTGATATCATTCCTTGCGTCGTTTCGCGTTAACTCTTTTCCCAAGCTTTTTTTTGTCCACGTGTATCTGCTAGGTTATGATATCATCCCAGCGATGGGGCATACCATATCTGCCTGTAAGGTTTCGAATCAGGTCATCGTACCTTATGTTTTGGCGGAAAGCTGCGCGCAAGAGTTCCTCACCAACGCCACTAATGTTCAGCCCTTCCTGGTTAAACCTAGTAATAAAATCTTCCAATATTTCATTATCTTTTCTGGTTACATTAAGGATGTGTAACATCCCAAAATTTCTAAATATAATATTAATTATATTAATTATTATTGGTGAGAAAGTTTACTCGGGTTAGCGGAAAAATAATAAATAAGGTAGGAGTTGGTATGGCTTGGGCTAGTGTTGGGTAATGGATATGGGTTATGGACTTGGGTTAATGAGGAAGGAAGATGGACCATGGGCTCAAGCCCATGATCCATAATATTTAAGCCTTAAATCACCATTTAAACCTTTCATTCACATATTCTATACACCACCATAACACACACATAGCTCTCTCTCATATTTCTCTCTCTCTAGCTGAAACCAAGAGGAAGAGCCGATCCCGTTCCGAGGTATGATAGTATGATGTTGTTTATACTCAAACCCGTTAGATTTAGTCACAAAATGACGAGCCGACATCGTTAAACCGTTTGAAGTCACGAGATCTGGGTGGAATCAGGTATAAACCGAACCTAAGATGAGCTTAGGGGTCACCCTAGCTCAGATCTGGATCGAATGGGATGGAAAACGGTGGAAACGGAGGTGAAACAAGTGAGATCTCGCTTTTCCGGTGAGATCCCATTATTCCGGCAATGGCGGCGCCGAAAAAGGTGGTACGAGGTTTAGATCTTGTCAGAGAATGTTCTGACCTAACCCTAGTTCGTTAGCGGGAACGTGACGAACCAACCTCAGTTCGTTAACAGAAACATAACGAATTAGCAAGTAATTCATTATGGCATTTCGTTAAGCAGAGATAACGAACTTGAGGCAATTCGTTAAGTTGATTCGTTAGCAGGAGCTTAACGAACTAATCTCAATTCGTTATGTTAATTCGTTAAGGAATGAATGACAAACTAGACCCAGTTCTTTAAGTAGTTCGTTAAGGGAGAACTAACGAACTAACCCCCATTTCGTTAAGGGTTCAGTTCGTTAAGGGTTCAGTTCGTTAAGGGTCCAGTTCAGTTCGTTATGATGACAAATTTGTCATAAAGGCTAATTCGTTAAGGAATAACGAAGGAGCCTCCTTCATTAACGAACCAGATAACGAAGTGGACTTTGGCAGAATTACAGAATGGTCCCTGGACTCATAGAAGAAGGATATAATCAGATAACGGTCCTTGGACTTTGATAATTTATGAAAGATACCTATAAAGGTTAACGAGTAACGATTTAACCAACCGGGTAATGATTCAACGAAGTAAAACCGGATTAGACGCGTAAGACTAATTAAGTAGCGATGAGAGTGGCTAGAGTAGTATTTAATATTGCAATTATTAAACAGTTAGTCGCGCACAGCTCGAGAAGGAATAACCAGTAGCAGAAGAGGTAACCGAGTTCAGGTGAGTTTCTAGCCTCATTTCCTTGCTATGTTTTCGGGGCTGTGTGCATACTCGATGTGAAGTGTGAATACACTTACCTTAAGTGGTAAGTGTATGCTATAGATGTTGTTTGAAGTAGTTATTATATAATGCTTGTCGGTGCGTGAACGATCTCGGATATTGCACGTGTCGTTAAGGATAGTGATTGTCTAGTGGTTATTAGTGTGTATGCTTGCTATGATGTGACTTGTTTACTATGTAAATAATGTACTGATAGGAAGTGTGTTATAGACAAGTAGAAGTAGAGTGTGATAGAAGTGGATAGGGGTCTAGTAAGAGTGTTAAAGCTGCAAAGTGACATAACGTTATACGTTATTAAAGTGGCAAAGTGGCATAACGTTATTCGTTATTAAAGTGGCATAAAGTGGCATAAGTGGCTAAGCTGTAGGAGTAATTAAGTGGCTAAGCTGTAGGGGTAATTAAGTGGTTAAGCAGTAACAGGTTAGATAGTGGATTATGTGCCTTCGGACATGTATATAAATGCCTGTAGTGGTTGTATGACAAGTTGCTTGATTAACTAGAAATCACTCAGCGTAGCTGACTTTTAGTATGCACGCAGGTGATTTGACCAGAGAGTTAGCATGAGGATGACACATGGCATGGATTGAACGACTGGCATCTGAATATAGAAGAAGTGATGTTTTAAATATGATGTTTTGTGTTATGGTATCAAAGTAAAGATTTAATGTTTTGTAACAAATGCTTTAAGTTGACGTTTCCGCGAAAGTTTTAATTAACTTGGATTTGCAAGAACGGTGTTCATGAGTAAATCCGACGTTAAGTAGGGCTACCAGGTTCAGGGCCTTACAAGTTGGTATCAGAGCAAAGTTCGAGAGATTTAAGCATCCTACATGCTTAGACTTTAACAGAGAATGTGATTTTAGTAAGAAAAGAAAGAAGATGCTAGTTCAAGATAGCCATGTGTCACTCAAGCATGCGCAGTAACAGTAAAGTATGTTAGATAATGTATAAAGATGCTCGCTTGACCGTTAAAGAAAGAATATATGCAGGTTACAGATAGGATTTCTTGATTGTTTGATTGATTAACTGTTTAAAAGTAGAAACTAGCACAAGTGAAATCACGAAAGGAAGTATGTAGAACCTGAGGAGTAATGCAAGTAGTTAATTACACTTGATCAATGTCATTAGCTACTTACCTTACGAATCACGAGCTAAATAATTCCTTGAGTGATGACGTTTGTGTTTTCCCCTTTTAGAATTCGATGGCTGGAGCTAGAGAAATTTCGGGAGCAGGAGGTCGCACTGGATGTCGTGGCATGCCTCGTATGGTCCGACAACCCTCGGTAGAAACAACTTCCAACACCGGAGACGAAGGGAGCGAAACTGGAGGAAATCCGGGCAACAACGAAGGACATCAACTTGACCATGCTGTTCAAGCTGCCATTGTCCAAGCTGTGGCAACTGCCATGAAGAATTCTAATCCTAAGAAGCCTGCTGGAAGTCGTGCAGAAATTGCTGAGAGATCAGGGTGGAATGGTAAGAAATATGATGAGGGTGAGAAGGGTGACTCGAGCGAAGGCCAATCTGTGAAGGTTGATGACAGGAAGAGAGGCCGAGGTGGGTGTAACTACAAGACCTTCAAAGGGTGTGACCCGCCAAAAACTGACTGGCCTAGGAGACGCAATCGCTACCCTCCAATGGGTAACCACTATGGTCAAGATTATCCGAATTAGCGAGTGCCGGCTCGACCAAGCAGTGGGTTATGCCACTCAGTCATTTGAAGATGAGGCCATGTACTGGTGGGAAACTGTGGAACAAAGGAAAACTCGAGAAGAGATTAAGGCAATGATGGAATGACCTGAAGGAGTTAGTGATGAAGAGGTTCTGTGCTGATGCTGAAGTGGAGAGGGCCGAGATGAAGTTTCTAAATCTTAAGGCGGGCAAGATGACACACCGGGAGTATACCACCGAATTCAACCGCATGTCTAGGCTAGTTCCTGACATGGGGAAAACTGAGACGAAACGGATCAAGTGCTACATCAGGGGACTTCCCCAGAAGGTCCGCATGTTAGTCAGGGCTAACAAACCTGCTACCTTTGAGTCTGTAGTTGAGTTAGAAGAGATGGTTTATGATGATCTGGCGGCAGTTGATGTGGAAGTGGAAGATAAGGAAGGAGGGAAAGGAAACAAATGGCCTGCAGATGTCATGGAGTATGCGGGAAAGAAGAAACAGAAGATGGCAGACAGGGAAACATGCAAAGTGTGCGGGAAGATGCACTTGGAAGAATGCAAGGCTGGTCTAAACCAGTGCTACCGATGCGGGAAGAATGGACATATCTCTCGTGAATGCACCGAGGACCAGAAATGTTACAAGTGTGGTAAGTCTGGCCACATAGCTAGGGAGTGTGGAGAAGCCGTGGCAGTGGGGAAAGAAGAGGAGACATGTGAAAGGATGGCCTATTAGCTTCTGAGGAGGTTGCAAGAGAATAAGTGGCATGTCACAGTTGTTTTATGTTTAGTACTGTTAAGGAGTGTTTTATGTTATAGTTGAACCTATGAATGATTTCCTTTTATGTCTTATGAATGACTTGTGATTTCTTATGTTTTGGTATGAATGGCTTATGAATTATGTTGAATGCATGTTGATTATGATAAATAGTTGTGTGATAGTAAAGCGTCGCCGTCGCCTTAGGAGTTAGCGTTATTATGTAAAACAAGGTTCCTTGGAAAGACGAGGCACGACTTGGAACATCGAGGGCCTCATGGGCAAGCTACCTTAATAGCTAAAACACATGATCACCGCTCGATGACTGCAAGTCGGGAGTAAGAAGGATAACCCAGAAAGCGAAGGCGATTCAATAAAGTGTGTAAATATAAGAGGTATTCCTTTTACAAGGAATAAGTTAGGTTTTGGGGACGAAACCTCTTTTAGGGGGGCCCTGTTGATATCATTCCTCGCGTCGCTTCGCGTTAACTCTTTTCCCAAGATTTTTTCTGTCCGTGTGTATCTTTTGGCCGCAGTTATGATATCATCCAGCGATGGGTCATACCATATCTGCCTGTAAGGTTTCGAATCAGGTCATCACACCTTACGTTTTGGTGGAAAGCTGCGCGCAAGAGTTCCTCGCCAACGCCACTAATGTTCAGCCCTTCCTGGTTAAACCTAGTAATGAAATCTTCCAGCATTTCATTATCCCTTCTGGTTACATTAAGGATGTTTGCTGGATCATTGATGTAGCGTCGCTGCTGGCTGAAGTGTTAGGTGAACTTGCTTGACAAGTCATCCCAACCAGTGATTTGGCCTTCTGGCAACCTTTCAAACCAAGCCCTTGCCGCACCGACCAAGGTTAGTGTGAAAATGTGACACCATAACGACATGGTCAACCCTGATACTAACCCGACAGCTAAAAATAAGTTTGCAGGTGATCATCCGGATCCGATAGACCATCATATTGGCCTACCGTTGGCGGGATTTTTGGGTTCTCTGGTGATCATCCGGATCCGATAGACCATCATATTGGCCTACCGATAGACCATTAATTGAATCAAACTCAATTTAGGGTTTATGTTAAGAACTAAATTAGTGTTTTTCAATTAAATTGATCCAATTAGCTAATAACTTTTTAATATTTTATGTTTGTAATTACGTGTTGGATATGTTGGACCCGAATCCGATCTCATAACGACATTCGGACCAACTACGAACAAAACACCCGCTTAAGTTGCGTTTCTTTATATTCCATGTTAAATATCAGTTTTATTATTAATTTTGGTTCGCTTTAGTTTGATTTTAACTTTGTAATATTTACTTAAATTTTAGTTTATCCTCAAGTTTGGTTTGGTCAGCTAACTTAAGTCAATCTTCTTTTATTTAATTGTTCTATCTCCATCGCTGACTTTTTAGGGTGAGTAAATTACATCCCCTTTTTAATTTTAAATGTTTTGGAGACAACATGTAAATTATAAACCTCAGTGTTATTATTTCACATCCTCAATTATAATTCATATATATGCGATTATGTGTATTGCTTAATTATTTGTTACATTTAATGTGACTAATCGTTTATTGTTTTATTGTTGGTGGTCTCATTCCCATCCTCATTAGTAAGATCTTACGTCGTAGCTAGATTAGTGTAATGGTGTACATATTTATTTGTTATTGTTTCAAGTTAATTGTTGTGATTACGCATCCGCATGATAATTAGTTATTATTATTATTATTAATATTATGATTATTATTATTATTATTGTTATTATTATTATTATTATTATTATTATTATTATTATTATATATCGAACTGTGAATTTGCTCGTTTGATCAAATATTTATTTTCATATGTTGCTGGTACTTATATAGTTATATATAGATGAGTGAAAATAAAGCAAGTAGATGTTAACCTTTAGGATATCAACCGAACAAAGTTACCATCATTTTTATTTTAATTTTTTTTTATTATGATAATGTTTGTGTTGGAAATCATGATGTACTTTCATTATTAAATTTAAATAATTAAATATCGTCATTTTAATATTTATAGTGTCTTGCGAGCTACTGTGCGATCAGTTGCTGTTTGGCCACACTTTATGGTCTACACTTTGGTTATTGGGCTTAGTCTTGGGATACTTTATGTAAACCGAAATCATGATTTCGGTGGGCTTTGTGTGTTTGG
>NW_027503146.1:0-52744 GCF_021521415.1 Bidens hawaiensis | reverse complement strand
TGCTTAGGAATCTCCTATGCACGTTTTGTTATATTTCTATTGTTTGGAGCTTCCTTAATGTTCTTTTAATTGCTAGGATTTGATATTCTTATATACAACCATACCGTGAGATTTTCTCAAATTCTGTTTTTCTATTTTTCTTAATTATTTTTGTATAGTGTTGACTTTAAAGTTAATTATCCTTTGGAATATGTCCACTTGGACTTTTCTTTGTCTTATTGCCGATATTTTCTTACTTCTAGATTTGCTATAAGAATTTCCTTGAGATTTTATGCTATCTTTTCTTAACATAAATCTTAAAGATAAGGTTAATATCTCGAAAACATATCTTCTGTTTATCTTACTATTATCTATCTCTTCCATTGAATGATAAAGTCCTTGTCCTTGTTATCCTTTGTTAATCCCTTAATCATTCATTTCTTTCTTAAGCATCACTTCTACTAACTTGATAACATTTATTCTAGAATGAACTGAATCATCTTCAATGTTATACATATTCTTCCATGTTTAGTTGTTCGTTTTGAGTATGAGCAAAACAAAAATCTTGAATTGCTCTACAGATACGAATACTACGAGAAAAAGGTAAGCTGCTTCCTTTATGTATAAAAATGTGGATTTGTCACATAAGCTTGTATTCCTTCATTCAGAATATTGTTCGTATAGAATTTGTCAACTAGTCGAGTCCCTTTCCCGTTTTTCATTTGCCTATTCAAATATTGTTAACACGAAATCATGATATAGTGGAGAGTAAGGAGATTAATTCTTTTCCTCATCTTTCTTCTTCTCTTCATCTAGTGCAGATAGAAAGCTGGTTGGCATAAAGTATAGGATTCTTTCAGAGGTATAGTAACCCTTACTTTCAGTTTTTGGCATGGTCCCGCTGTTACACGCGTATTTTAATAATTAGGCAGTGGCGACCCTGTAATGCTACTTACCTTAAACAAAATGGCAGTTCATACAATTGGATGAATCCGTACTAAGTTCCTGTTTAATCTTGCTATGGACTTTCATTTCATTGGAAAGATAGTAAGTCAAAATTTCTGATGGATAGCTCTCAGAAGTATCATTTTAGATATTCCTTTTGGCATTTGTGGACTATCAAGAATATACATCAGTTGACTTCCGTAAGTCAAATAAGGATCAATCAGATCTAGTAGATTTATTGGATTCATTGGATCAGTCTGTAACATCCGCTTTTCTGAGAATAATAAATAACAAAAAGTTCTATAATTAACTGTGTGTCATTAACTTAATTGGGTGTGTTAATGTTTAGATAATAAATGGAATTAGAAGTGTGAGTGGGTTGTGGGGCCCATAGTCCCCTGTATAAACCCAACCCCTCATTCCTTTCACCACTTTCTTCCATTTCACCACACACACACACTCAAGAACACACACATTTTCTCTCAAAACCAATCCAAGTCCGGGCTAAAACTTGGGAGGACCTTGGTGTACAAGTATCTCAAACATCAAGAAAACGTCCTGATCTTCGGGGTTGTCCAGATCTGAACCGAACCTGGAGCAAAAAGGTAAGCTTCGGCCAAAGGGTTAAGTTTATGGTTAGAATCGGCATGCAAACCGATATAATGATAGATCGGGTTGTGAAATGTAAGAAAAACATGAACTTAGTGAGTTTTAGCCTCACGGGTGTGTTATAGAACAAAAAGGTGACTTTTGGACTATGAGAAACACGGGTATACAAAGTTGGTACAACCCAAAACCCATAAAAAGAGTAGAATCGGGTCCTAAGGAAGAAACAAGGAGAAAAATGGCTTTAAAATGGTAAAAACCACGAAAGACAGGAATTTCGCATTCGCACAACCATGCGAAGCGAAATCAATAATTTCGCAACGCACAGCCATGCGAAGCGAAATCAATAATTTCGTAGCTCAACCCCAACCATGGGCTCTGCCCCTTGGACCCTGCTAGGGGCTGCCTCCCCTAGACCCCGCTACCAGGGGCGCTGCCCCCGGACCCCCGTTAGTTGAGGGTTTCATTAACTCAGATGTAGGAAGTAGTAGTAATGGATAATTGACACACGTAATGTATTGTACAGTTAGCCGTGCACAACTAAGGAAGGGCATTACCATTAACGGCGTGAGAAATCGGCTCCAGGTGAGTTCTAGCCCTATTTCTTTGTTAGGTTTTCGGGGCTGTGTGCATACTCCTATGTGGTAGATAATACACTTACTTGATTGGTAAGTGTATGATACGTGTATGATTGGTAAGTGTATCATACGTGTATGATTGTGTATTGAATGTATTTTTACATAATGATTGTATGAACGAGTATGTATATATATATTTATAACTAGAAGATATGTAAATTATGCCCGTATGATAAAAGGTATGGTTATTCGAGGCAGAAGGGACCAGACCCTCATAATATCTATGATGTTAGGGACCAGACCCTTATAATATCTGTGATGCTGGGGACCAGACCCTTATAATATCTGTGATGTTTAATATAGAATAGCTTATGGTATACCATAGGGTTTTATGAAAGAAAGTATGTAAGTACGTATGTATGTATATTAAATACGTATGAAAGAAGTAATAGCAAGTGGGGTATGAATACGTATCTCCGGACACGTATGAGTAAGAATATGAATGTAATGTATGTTAATTTATTAACTAGAACTCACTCAGCGTAGCTGACTTTTAGTATACACGCAAGCAAATAGATTGAGGCAGTTGGCTTGAGGAGGGACACATGGCATGAGCTAAAGAGACTGGAATCTACGAAGAAGTGTCATGAATGTTTTAATTAATGTTTATGGAAAGACAATTTGTATGTTAAGACAAAAATGAATGTTCTGTAATGTGATGTTTGAAGTTTTAAATTATTCCGTGAAAGTTTTAATTAACTCTGATTTTAGAACGGTGTTTATGAGTAAATCCAACACCAAAGTAGGCTTACCGGGAATGGGACCTTACACAGTTAGTCCTATCAGGTTTTATCTGATCAATCAGGTTTATTGGATCAGATCGGTCAGATTTATCAGATCAGTCAAAATTTTTAGATCAGTCAAAATTTTCAAATCAGTAAGTATTATCAGCTCAATCATATCAGATCAGTCATATCAGCCGGGTTTTACCAGATCAGTTGAATTTATTAAATCAGTTAAGATTTATCAGATCAGTCAGATTTATCATATCAGTCAGAATTATCAAATCAGTTCTATTAAGATTTATCATGTTAGTCAGATCTAACAGATCAGACAGAATTATCAGATCAGTTCAATTCAGAATTATCAGATCAGTCAAAATTATCAGATGAGTCAGATTTATCAGTTCAGTTTAGATCTATCAGTTCTGTCGGTTGCTTGTGACTGAATTAACAATTACTGATGGCCATATCAGATGGCTCACGTTCAGTTACAGATTTAGAGCCTCTTGCTACTTGGCGTCTTTTTGCCCATAGTAGTTTGTATAAGACATCTGCACGGATCATTACTTAGAGATAGGTGAACTACCAATCATAACTTATCCCTGCTTTTCAGATAAATGACTAAAGCTTATATACTAACATATTAATACCTAATTCGTTTAAACTGATGATCTAGATATTTATCTTTTGATCAAAGCCTCGGTATAATTAAATACCTAATTCGCTAAGAACGATAGCTCTGATTTCAACCTGTCACACCCCGAATTAGGGCCTGGGTGTGACGCCCGTTAGTTGGTATCTGTTTTGAAAATATATCAGAGTTGCGGATTATTAGCGGAAGTCTTTAAAATATAATATTAATTAATAAATAGTTGGGTCAGAATACCCATTTTGATAATTTAAATACCAGTCATTAAAATATAATTCTTTATAATATTTTGAATAAAATATCTGAGCCATCAGATCACCTCTAATGACTATGTCTCCAATCTTCTATCAGTCTTGCCTGTCAGTTCTATCCTTTACAGTTTCCCTAAAATGTGGGGGAAAATACGTCAGCACAAAGCTGGTGAATCGTTGACTCAATAAAACAGTTTATAACAGTCGTTAAATACAAACATAGTTTTCTGTTTCACAAACTCAGCAGGAATGCCTGTCCATTCCCAGGATTTGTACCACTGCCCTACACACAGTTCAAAGGTTCCCCGAGTACATAGCCCCTGTTCGGAGACAGCCTTCCCCTAGGCTATGTGACCCTGTTGAAGAACCGCTTATGACTGACTTGGTTTTGTATGCCAATTATCAGTTATGTTTGGATCCAGACACATCTATATTTGGTCTGAGTTGCTTTTTATTATCTATTTTGTGTTATAACGATTTTAGAGACACGTAATCTCATGCAAACATTTATCAGGCTCTTTGCAACAAACAACCTATTTACTACAAGAGTAAAATCAATTCAGAAGGTTTAACGTATTCACCTGGTGTTGATAGTTCGGTGACGTCTGAAAACCTTTCCTGTCAGTATGTGATGTGTTGTAAAACACTCGTATTTTCCGCACGTTTTATCTACGTATTATATTATATTTTATATGTTTTAACTCGTTTTAGATAGGTTTTACATACATTTATTAATCTTGTAGGTTTTGGGTGAAAGAAAGAAGAAACCGGGACTTTTCGAGCATTCTACGAGCCTTTTACGCATACAAGTTCAAGACAAAGCTCAAGGCCCGACCCGTATGCATCATGGAGGCCCAAGACCATATTATATTATATTATATAAAAAAATAAAACCCTAATCAGCAAAGGGAGCTGCTGGACGGAATCAACAGCAGCACAACAACAATCAACAGCAGCACAACAATAATCAACAGCAGCAGCAACAACAGCAACAGCAGCAGCAGCAACAGCAACAGTAGCAGCAACAACAGCAGCAAACAACAGCCAACAGCAGCCCGGAACACCCAATATCCTTTCTTTCATAACATTGTTCAACAACTTTAATTCTCTTGTTTAATTGTTAACTAGTTTTGCACTTGATTGAGAGATTGAATTGTTTATGATTAGTGTTGATCATTGGATGTTTTTTAAGATGATTGGTATGAGTTTAATGATGGTTTTATTAAGTGTTTGCTGCTGTCCAAAAATTATGCTCGGCTAATCTTGTTAGTTCTACCTAGGAATGATGATTCTTGTTAGGTTTTGATAGGTTTTATGGATTGTTTTATTGATAGACTTGAATTGTTATTGTAAAGTTTGATTTAGACATGAAATAGGTTGTGTTTAAGGGCTGGAAATTTTGGTGATTTATTGCATAAACCCTGTGTGTTGATTTATTAGTTTTGTATTGATTGATCGGTGCATTGTTTGATTCTAGACTTTGTGTTTAGTGTTTGTTTGCGGTAGGTACCACTGTAGGGTTTTGTTGCATGATTTATTGGATTAAGTACAGCGGTTAGACACCTTTTTTGAGACCGAGAGGTGATAGGAAGTAGGGTCGTCTCATTGCCTTTGCATGCTAGAATAGGGATTGCGCGAGAGCGAGTTCGTTTCTTGTCAGGTTTAGGTGTTTTGAGCGACTAGTTGATCTATTTTGGTTTAAGTTGAATTGTTCCTCTATCCTTGGTTGTGTAGTATTCATTACCATTAGCTTCGAGTTTTGGTGAGACCGAGAGGTGATCCTTCATTAGAACACGTTAGCAATTATTTCCCGGTTTGGTCGTTTTAGCCGATTTTGAGTAGTTTAGGCTTGTTGAGTGAGACCGAGAGGTAATCCAGTGAGCCCGAGCGATCCTTAGTCGTGTCATCTTTAGGGACCGGTGTCTTGAAGTCATCCAATCCATTAGCTTGTTAGACCTACAATTTAATTCAGACCTAGGTAGACGTTTTTCTCCCATCTGAAGTTAACATCGTCAGTTTTCCGTTAAGTTTTCTATTTTTGTTAACTTTTTTCAGTTAGGTCAGTCAGTCCAGTTAAGTCATTTTATAAAAAAACAAATTTAAAAAACAAAAATTAATTAATTATTATTCTTAGGTAGGTCGTGTCTAGGGTCGTAATCGTTAGCGTCTTTCGTGTTTTCGTGTTCGATACTCGGACTTCCTAGAGTTATATTACTTGCGACCGGTACACTTGCCGGTTGTGTGTGGTTATGATTTTCGTTTTAATTAAAGCTTCATTGTGAGGGTTATCCGACGCACATCAAGTTTTTGGCGCCGTTGCCGGGGACACGGTTTTAGGCGTTTTGAGAGCAATCAGAGTTAGGACTTACCTTTTGTGCTACTTGTAATTATTTTTGTTTTATTTTACTTATTTATTAGAATAGTTTAGATAATATTATTCCTAATTATAGTTTTATGCGACAGACTCGATCTCTAGGACTACCCGACATGGAAGCATTTCCCGAGCCAGAGAGAGAGTTTCGTGAGAGACATCGTCCCGTTTCACCCTCGTCTACTTCTTCATCCGTTGACCCCGACGATAGGGATAGGATCATGGGCGACATCCCACCGAGGAGGACACTTGCGGACCAGGCCCGATCGACCAATGCTGGCGCGAGATCCAGCATCGCACCACCCGCCATTGGAGTTGCGACGAACTGGCAGATCCCGTCGAACATTCTGAATACCATTGCTCATTCTGCTCAGTTTCACGGGTTGCTTCATGAGAACCCGCATTCTCATCTTACTCGCATCGTGCGTATTTGCGACACCTTCCATCTTGCCGGTGTATCCGAGGATGCTGTTAAGCTCCGCATATTTCCGTTCTCACTCGCTGATCAAGCGAGTCTGTGGCTCGAGTCCCTCCCACAGGGCTCCATAGCCACTTTGGCTGCCATGCAGACCCAATTTCTCGAGAAGTACGATCCTCCGGCTAAGGCCGCTCGTTTGCGTAATCAGATTCATTCTTTCCAGATGGAGGACACCGAGAGTTTCTACGAGGCATGGGAGCGTTTCAAGAATCTACTAGCGTTGTGCCAGAACCACGGCTTGCAGGATTGGGCGGTTGTCGAGAAGTTCTACAATGGAGTGACGTACGTGACGCAAAACATGCTCGACACGGCTGCGGGGGGAAATTTGTTGACGACTAAGGACCCGGATGAGTGCATCGCGTTATTTAACGGGTTAGCCATGAGTGGATACCAGAGACCACCCGCCAAGGGTGGCAAGACTGTCGATTCGATTTCACGCGGCATGCATTATGTGGACACGAACACCGCACTGACCGCACAGGTCGAGGCGTTAGCGAAGATTGTGAAGGACTTGCAGACGAAGAGCAAGTTGTGTGAGATTTGTCGAGGAGGGCATGATACCGTTCAGTGCCCAGTCAGTTCGCAGGAGGAGGCCGTAGACTTCATAGGAAATCCAAATCGAAATCCTAATTCTTTCAATTCTTATAATTCGGGATGGAGAGGCAATCAGAACTCGAACTGGAGGAGCGGCAATCAGTCAGGTTATCAGCAGCGTCAGAGTTTGTTTCAAGATGCCGGTGAGGGGGCGAGTAGTGGGTAGAAGAAGCCCACTTTAGAGGAGATGATCGCGCAGCAGACGCAGATGTTGTCGCAGCTTATGGCGCGTGAGGATTCCCAACACAAGGAGACGCAGGAGAAGTTCCGCGAACACGAGCAATTCATGAAGAATCAGGCAGCGTCGATTCAGGATCTCGAGCGGCAAATGGGAGAGATAGCCAGTCGGTTAAATGAGAGGCCGCAAGGTACATTACCGAGTAATACCGAGCAAAACCCGAGAGGATTCGTGAAGGCTGTGATGACGAGAGCGGTGCAGGGGAACGAGATGAGCCCATGATTCAGCAGAGATCTAAAGGAGGAGTTGTCAAGGAGCCTACAGTCGATGGAGAGGAGAAGGTGGATGAGGAGATTCAGATGGAGTCCCCGCCGGCCCAGGTGCATCAGAGGAGCATCCAAGGGAGTTCAGCACAGGCCGAGAGACAGCAATCACCGAGCGAGCCACCGAGAGTTTACAAACCCCGATTGCCTTACCCAGGGAGAGTCCGTAGAGATAGAGATAATGAGCAGAACTCCAAATTCTTTGATCTTCTGAAGCAGCTTTACCTTAATATCCCATTCCTTGAGGCACTCAATCAGATGCCTAAACACGCAAAGTTCCTTAAGGATATTCTTTCGAATAAGGAGAAGTTGGCTAAGGTAGCTTCCCTCCCTCTGAGTGCTAATTGCTCTGCTATCTTACAGAGGAAGCTACCAGAGAAAAGAGCTGATCTAGGGAGTTTCACAATTCCCTGCACCTTGAGTGATGATACAATGGTTCATGCGTTGGCTGATCTTGGTGCCAGTATCAATCTCATGCCGTATTCTGTGTATCGCAAGCTGGGTTTAGGCGAACCGAGACCTACCAGGATGAGTATCCAGCTTGCTGATCGTTCTGTGAAGTATCCGCGTGGGATTGTTGAGAACATGCTCATTCGCATTGGTAAGTTCATTTTCCCGGTGGACTTCGTTATTCTTGACATGAATGAGGCTGATAATGTTCCACTCATTTTGGGCAGACCTTTTCTGGCCACCGCACATGCGTTGATCGATGTTCGCGATGGCAAACTGATCCTTCGAATCGGGGATGAGAACGTCACGTTTGACGTTCGACAGTCATCTAAGCATCCCAAATCGACTGATGACTCCCTATGCTTCATTGATACGATCATGACTCATGTGGGGGAGTTTTCCAGTGATCCCGATGGAGGCCCCGCCTCAGCCACACATATCTTAGATAGGGAGACCTCGGAGGTTGAGATGGTCGCCTTGACTGAACACCCCCCCTGATACTGACATTGAGTCGTCTTCCTTTGATTCTGAATTCTCTACCGGAGATCATCATGTTCATCAGTTGTTTGAGTTGGAGGAGTTACGGGACCGTACTTATGCGCAGTCAGATGGTTATAAGCAGCAGGTGAAGGAACTGCAGGATCGTACGTTAGAGGGTATTGAGCAGTTAAAGTGTGGGGATATGGTCATATGGTATAATTCCCAGTTGAGGTTATTCCCGGGAAAGTTGAGGTCCCGTTGGTCAGGTCCGTTTATGAATACTGAGGTTTTCCCGGATGGCACTATTGAGATAAAGGACAAAGTCGGGACGTTTATGGTGAACAGTGATAGACTGATGCACTACACTAGCGAGCCGATGACTGATCAGACGGTCGAGGTATTCTACCTTGACCCACTCTCCGAGACGTAGACATGTGGATGCATCACTCGGGAGACTACTCGAGTTGTAGAGTTTGTATTTCAGGATGTTCCAAGATGAAACCGCTCGTACTCAATCTCCATTCGAGTCGGTCGATTTAAGGGGTGTTTCATTGAAAAAAAAAATACCAAAAACACAAAAATATGTTTATTTGTTTATGTTTTTGTTTTCCGTATTGTACGCCGCTACATGCGAGCAAGTTTGAGTTTTGCAGGTTATATTATGCGCATGGTAGCTACGATAGCGTCTTGGAATAGGTTCTCCCGAGGTTGCGGCCACAAATGAAATGCTATACGGTCGTTTGGACACTACTCAGCTATTGAAGATTCTGCACACAAACCAGGGGAATAACCCGTTCTTTGTTTTTACTGTTGTATATTATCTTTTTATATTTTATTTCTTTCCCTTATACTCATCGAGGACAATTTCATTCTAAGTGTGGGGATGGGGTTTATTTTACTTAGTTGTAGGAAAATATAAAAAAAAAAAATTAAAAATAGTCCCTTGAAATTTGTTTTCTCTATGTTAAACAGGAGATGATATTATTACCGAGTAGTGGTTATTTTATAAATTCTTGGTGGGTTCATATATATATATATATACATAATAAATAAGAACAGTGCCCATTAGACCCGCACGTAATGTATGGTAACCGAACGGTTTAGACTCAGTAATCGTGTGTCGGTAGGCTCAGCCTTTGAGAATGAAAGGGCGGTTTGGTTGTCGACCTAATTGAACCTTTTAAATGGCCTGACTTTAGTGGGAAACATATTAGGGGTTTTGTTTGTTTAACTAAGCTCATGACAGGACTAGAATGAAAAGTCGAGTCATACTCAAGCCTCGAGTCACATGATCGTCTGTATATTATTTGTATAATCTTTTGTATATGTGTCTATTCCTGTGAAGCTCCGTACTCTGTTGCGCGGTGGCGCAGACCTGAACGTTGATGCTAGCAGAAGACAGTTTTGCTCGGCCCTCTGTTGCGCTGTGGCGCAGACCTGAGCCTTGATGCATTTCTGTAGTTTCTTCCAACATGGTATATAAAAAATAAAAAAAAATAAAAAATAAAAAATGCAAAAAGCCAAAGGCAGAAAAAAATAGTTTAAATCAAAACCACCATGAAGGAAACTACTGTCGGTCGTTCTTGACCAAGCTAGAGTTTATAGGTTGTATATGAGTCAAAATGTTTTAATCATGTGGCAATAGGTTTAAGACAAGTTGGGGTGGCTCGGTCCGGTAAAACCATAATGGAATTGGTGAAGTGGCAGCAGGGCTTTTAGGTGTGGGTTCCACTTAGTCATACAAATTAATAGAATCGTCACGCCTTATTTGCCTCGGTAAGTATTAGGGGCATGGGTTTAAAACACTCGTATTTTCCGCACGTTTTATCTACGTATTATATTATTTTTTATATGTTTTAACTCGTTTTAGATAGGTTTTACATACATTTATTAATCTTGTAGGTTTTGGGTGAAAGAAAGAAGAAAACCGGGACTTTTCGAGCATTCTACGAGCCTTTTACGCATACAAGTTCAAGACAAAGCTCAAGGCCCGACCCGTATGCATCATGGAGGCCCAAGACCATATTATATTATATTATATAAAAAAATAAAACCCTAATCAGCAAAGGGAGCTGCTGGACGGAATCAACAGCAGCACAACAACAATCAACAGCAGCACAACAATAATCAACAGCAGCAGCAACAACAGCAGCAGCAGCAGCAGCAGCAGCAAAAGCAACAGCAGAAGCAACAACAGCAGCAAACAACAGCCAACAGCAGCCCGGAACACCCAATATCCTTTCATTCATAACATTGTTCAACAACTTTAATTCTCTTGTTTAATTGTTAACTAGTTTTGCACTTGATTGAGAGATTGAATTGTTTATGATTAGTGTTGATCATTGGATGTTTGTTAAGATGATTGGTATGAGTTTAATGATGGTTTTATTAAGTGTTTGCTGCTGTCCAAAAATTATGCTCGGCTAATCTTGTTTGTTCTACCTAGGAATGATGATTCTTGTTAGGTTTTGATAGGTTTTATGGATTGTTTTATTGATAGACTTGAATTGTTACTGTAAAGTTTGATTTAGACATGAAATAGGTTGTGTTTAAGGGCTAGAAATTTTGGTGATTTATTGCATAAACCCCGTGTGTTGATTTATTAGTTTTGTATTGATTGATCGGTGCATTGTTTGATTCTAGACTTTGTGTTTAGGGTTTGTTTGCGGTAGGTACCACCGTAGGGTTTTGTTGCATGATTTATTGGATTAAGTACAGCGGTTAGACACCTTCTTTGAGACCGAGAGGTGATAGGAAGTAGGGTCATCTCATTGCCTTTGCATGCTAGAATAGGGATTGCGCGAGAGCGAGTTCGTTTCTTGTCAGGTTTAGGTGTTTTGAGCGACTAGTTGATCTATTTTGGTTTAAGTTGAATTGTTCCTCTATCCTTGGTTGTGTAGTATTCATTACCATTAGGGTCGAGTGTTGGTGAGACCGAGAGGTGATCCTTCATTAAAACACGTTAGCAATTATTTCCCGGTTTGGTCGTTTTAGCCGATTTTGAGTAGTTTAGGCTTGTTGAGTGAGACCGAGAGGTAATCCAGTGAGCCCGAGCGATCCTTAGTCGTGTCATCTTTAGGGACCGGTGTCTTGAAGTCATCCAATCCATTAGCTTGTTAGACCTACAATTTGATTCAGACCTAGGTAGACGTTTTTCTCCCATCCGAAGTTAACACCGTCAGTTTTCCGTTAAGTTTTCTATTTTTGGTAACTTTTGTCAGTTAGGTCAGTCAGTCTAGTTAAGTCATTTTATAAAAAAACAAATTTAAAAATCAAAAATTAATTAAATATTATTCTTAGGTAGGTCGTGTCTAGGGTCGTAATCGTTAGCGTCTTTCGTGTCTTCGTGTTTGATACTCGGACTTCCTAGAGTTATATTACTTGCGACCGGTACACTTGTCGGTTGTGTGTGGTTAGGATTTTCGTTTTAATTAAAGCTTCGTTGTGAGGGTTATCCGACGCACATCAGTATGCTGTTAACCTATATTTGTAATAGGTTTGCATAAATATATTTTGATTATTCGGCAGACCTTAGGTCTGATCAGCAGACGCTACGTCTGATTCAGTTCAGCAGACTCTTGGTCTGATCAGCAGACTCTAAGTCTGATTTAACTCAGCAGACCTTAAGTCTGGTTTTGCATAGCTTTAACCTTGACAAACCATTTATTTGTATAAAACATTTGGACTTTTAATCCTTTTGTTTATTTATCAGTTATATGCCAGGTTTCTTCTTCAGGAAGAAACATCTATACCAGGTTTCTTCTTCTAAAAGAAACATTGCTTTATCTATAATCGTTGAATGAGAATGCTTACGTTTCTTAATCCTGAAAAAATTAATAATTTGTCTATAACCTTTGCTTATGAAAAGTTATATTATGCTTATCAGTAATCAAGGTTTATACTATACCCCCGACTATGGTCTAAGCCATAATAAAATAATAACTTAATTAGAACCCCTACCTCGCACGGGTATTCAGAGTTAAATGCCTATGACTGATCGAGCGGCACTTCTACACTATATTGCGTACTAGAGCTTAAACCATCAGAGCTTCGGAGCTTGGCACATTTCACGAGGTCGACACGCTTCCCGAGACTAACTATGTGAAAGTAGTGTGTGATTTTGGTGTGAAATGTGAATACCATTAACCCCCCTTTTATAGCCGAGTTTGGGTACCATCGCATAATGCGATGGTCCCTTAGCTTAGGGCATCGCGTAGCGCGATGTCAGACGAATGACGTGTGGCTGCTGACTCAGCCCTAGCGTTTGCCACGTGTAATCTCGTCGCGACACGTGTCTGTGGCGTCATCATGGACGGTCGCGTAGCGCGATGGTCTTGTTCCTGGCTCATCGCGTAGCGCGATGGGTCCCTGAAATCAGATTTTTCATTTTTAACCCCTTGTCTTTGATAACTTGTCACTTCTTGATTATACTTCCATTTTCCAAGTGCAAAGTGCGCCATCAAAACGCCACATTACGCCCATCGCCCGAGTCCGAGTCCGTGTCCGTGTCCGTCGGGTGCTTCGCACCCTCCACTAGGACTATAGAGCGTGGTTAGCCACATTAAAACATTTCTATGGAAACTTGCTTCCTTATAAAGAGCTTCCATTTCTTTTCTTATTTCCATGTGGGATGAAAGTTACATTCCTTATTTATACCCATGTGAAATACTTCTACTTTCTTACACCTTTCCATGTGGGATGGATTTCCTACTTGATATGAAATATTTATTTTTCTTATCTTATTTTTCCCATGACTTATCTTGGGAATATTTTATTTTATTTTAATCCTTCTACTTTCAAAGTTGACATCTTTAGCCCAAAATAATTATGGGTTTTTCTGAGATGTTACAATTGATGTGCCTGGAACCCCTGGTAACAGTGATAATGAAGAAGATGATGATGTTGATGACGATGGTGCAGATGATGGTGGTGATCAGAACAATGAAGAGGGAAATGGTTCAAATGGTGATGATGCCATGGTTGTTGGTAACAATGATGACACTCAAGATGTTGTTGGTAATGTGCCTATGATTGAACAATCAACTCAGGAAGGAGATGCTGCAGGATTGGAGGTAAATGACAAAACTAATGAACCAGTTAAGGGTGGAGCTGCAGGGGCTATGGATGACGATGTGTTTATAGCAAATGTCGTATCAAATGTTGCTGATACCATCAATAAGATAACTCCACCAGATTCACCATTGCCTGAGACATACAATGATGACACAGATTCATTTGAAGTTAATGATGTCAATGACGATGTTCCTTCCTCACCTGCTACCACTGAACCAGCCGTCTCTGACACTGAATCAATCCATGACACACATATCCCATCACTATCAGTTTCCCAACAAACTCAACCGCTCAAGATATACCTCTTCAAATCCCACCATCCTCCCCATTACAAGAAACACATGCCACTACCACTACCCAGCCAACACAATCACTTCCCACAAAACCTGAGCAATATAGAGTCCCATCTCCAGAAACAGTTGAGTCTGAACCCTTTTCTGACCCTGCCCCGAAGCCAACTCAAGAAACCCCACTTTCAAGCCCAAATCTGTATGATATTGTCTGTGAAAATGCCAAGCTTAAATTAGAGAATATTATGCACCCTCATGAGTTTCAAGACTTAATTGATGCAAAATTCCCAATTGAATCCTCTTGCGCTGTGGAGCTTGATATGATTAAACAAAAAGCAGCCCTTGTCAAACGAATGATAGAAAATCTGACACAAGGAGCAGGAGGAGGAGATAACATAATGGAGATTAATGATGATTAATTTTATTTCTGTTTATCTTTGTAATTTTGTTTAAGTTGTATTTTGATGTAAAAACTTTTATATGTAATGCCCAAGAGGCAGAATTCCTATTTATGTAATGAAATGACATGCTCTTGAATGATATATCTTTGATGTCTGATATATGTGTAACTCTATGCAGGTATGTTTTGGTGCATCTGAGCTTGTTCCAATCTAGGGGGAGATTGTTGGGCCTGATTTTTGATAAGAAGATTGGAATCTTCTCAACCTCCTCAGAAAACAGCTAAGTATGGAATTCGAGCAAGCCTAGACGATCGAGCATAGTTTTACTACTTCGAGCAAGGTCTTCAGAACGTTAAAAGGTTGATTCTTCTAAGTGTCAAGGTTTCGAGCAAGCTACACTTCAACGAGCAAGAGTATTCTTCTATCGAGCATGGATTGCCAATCGAGCAAACAGCTTGATCATACAAGTTTTAACCAAATGTTACGAGCACATGATGATCAAGCACATGGGGACTAGCATGGATGCAATAAGAAGATGTCACATGATCAAAGCAAAGACTTCGAGCATAGTTCAATTACCCGAGCAAGATTTACATCTGAGCATGCTAAAGATTGCTGAATAAGTCTAAGGACAAGACTGAAGACATCCAGAAGAATGAGCTTGCTTGACGGACTAGTTCGAGCAAAACTTGGATTAGTCAAGAGAAATGAAGCTTGCTGGAGGAGAATATCTTCACTGAAGATATTCTAGGTAAAGTATGCTCGAAGACAATCATCGAGTATACCTAGCGTAGTGAGTCTGCTCGAGTAAGATTGTTATCTTGCTCGAGGACTCAACACTTGTATTATTTTGTCTTTCATTATGTAATGATTAGGAACTTTTAGAAGGAATGTTAGGGTCTATAAATAGGGTCCTAGGTTTCCATTTAAGGCACGGATAATGATGCACACAATACGAGAAACATTCTAAAAGAATATTCTATTTTTGTTTCCTCGTACAGCAGCCGCCGCCGTCATACACGAAACCCTAGACATTCCTTTCACTGTTGTATTAAATTATATATTAAATGCAGTAAATCTTTGTCTTTGATTGTGTTCTTATTGATTATTTATTCTCGTTTCGTGTCCGATATATCACACCTTCGTTCCCACTCGTTGGATATCCTGATTCCGCTGGGATATCCAATAGGCCTTTGGGTTACAGAGTCATCGTGTTCTTGTCAACCTCTTCTTAAGGTTTCACCCGACTCACGGTCCTAACAAAATATTGAAAACGTGTTTTGTCAAACGCTTTGATATAAAGGTCAGCCTTTTGAAAATCTGTGCGAATTTTATCAATCGAAATTAATTTCTTTTCAAAGCAATCACGTATAAAGTGATAACGGATTTCAAAGTGTTTGGTTTTCGAATGGTGAACCAAATTTTTGGTGATAGATATAGCGGCCTTTTCCCGCAATCATAACACTTGACCTTCAGTTTATCAAACCCAACTCGTTTGTTAAGTGTAGGAAGGTCTTTTCCCGTTCTTTGCATAAACCTCTTAACCTTTCTGTCAATCATTGCCATATTCCACTTGAGATCCATCTGTTCAAGGTCATCGGGATCAATTTGATCATAGTCTTCATCGGTCAATTCACTTGTTGCAATTTTGTTACCAACCAGTTGTTTATATGAAGTCATGAATGCACATACAAATGCAAATTGTTGTTCAACTTCTTGAAGATTCACTTTTGGCAACGAACTTGGAGCATTGGCAGTTGACTCAGACTTTGCACCTGTTTCCATAAAGCATACATTAGGTGAGTTGTTTACATTAGATGTCTCATCTTGAGCTTGAGTGAAGAAAGAAGTGATTGGGACAGAACTTGAACTTGAAGAATTGTTTGCTGGCATTGCTCCACCATAAAGTGAAGGATTCTGGTTTTGATTATCCTTCAATGAGTTTTGGCACTTCAACTCATATTCTCTTTCTTCTATCTTGTTAATAAATTGCACTGTAAAGAGCTCTGTGTTACGAAAGAAACCATTCACTTTTAACACAAAAAGGAAAGTAGAATATGATGAGGGCAAAGCATTCTTCAGAGTATCAATTTTGTCAGCTTCGGTAGGCTCAAGATTCACACTTGCCATTTCCACAACAAGATGACTAAAATGATTAATCATCTCTTCCACAGTTTCATTCTTCATCAAAATAAAATTTCTAAACTGAAATTTTACGAGTCTTCTTACTCTCAAGCGTATTACCCAAGCTTCTTCTTTTTAGAGTATCAAATAGAGATGCACAAATCTTTATAGTGCTATATTGGTGAAAGATTTGCTCGGGCAAAGCCATTGTGAGAGTCGAATAAGCCTTAGTCTCACTTTCAAAATCTTTCAGTTCTTGTGCTTCATAATGCTTAAATTCCTTTGGAGTCAAACCAAGATTGTCACTACCTACAAGAGGTGTTGCATAAACAACATCAAGATACCATACACTACTTGGATGAGCCGACCTCAAGTGAGCACGAAACCTCGGTTCCCACCGAGCAAAATCTGAAAGTTTCAGAAGTTTAGGACACTTGTTGTGACTACCAATCTCGTTGTCCATCGTCAACATTTGTTGCATTAAAGCATTATGGGATGCTAATGCATAGAACGAAGCATTCTGAGAAGCCATAAGATAACAAGTTTTGAAATTCAGGGACCAAACTTGTCAAATTTTAAAACTTATTATTACTGTTCAAACGGATCAGAACAATAACGAATGTGAAGTTTAATGAGCAACGAATGGAGTGATATTCGTTAACAATTCAAGCAAATGTGAGGGATAACGAATGAGTCTTGTAACAAATGTGAGTCTTGTAACAAATGTGAGTCTTGTAATGAATATGAAGTTTAAGCGAGTGTGATTGATAACGAATGAGTCTTGTAACGCGTGTGAGCGGGTTTTAACGAATGAGATGTTGCGAATGAGTTTCACAAATGATGATTGTTTAACGACGAGTTTTAACGAATGAAATGTAACGAATGATCAGTTATAGCTTAACGAATCAATATTCACCAGATAACGAATCAGAACTCATATCTTCAAACTTTCAAAAGATCCAGAACACAGTCCAAACTTGTCTGAATACATATGAAACTTATATCGATCCATTCGTAATACAAATCCGAACTTACTACTACCAGTCCGCAAATCCAAACACACCTAATCCACTCAATTAACAAGTCTGATTTGCATCGTTTCCATATCCTATTCAATTCTCCTTGATTCGAAATCAATCTAGACTTAATCCAACTCGATACAACATCAAACCTCCATATCTCATTGACTATTACTTAATTAACAATCCATTACACTTAGAGCAGTCCAATTACCAGAAAATATAAACCTCTGTTTTGCCGGAACTAAACAAACAACAATTCATATCAATTCATCGAGTAATTGATATAAAACTTGATGAATTTATACAATTAAATAACGAATAAACTCGAAGATCATATCAAATGTCTCTGATACCACTTGATTGAGCCTGATAGGATCTAGGTCTTACGATGACATCAAGATATTCGTCGATTAGGTATACAGTTATGCTTGATTACTTTATGTGTGTGAACAGTGTGTGTTGAGAATGAATTTGGACAGAGTAACGAGGCTGGAGAGAAAACAATCAGAACTGTTACTTTAGAAATAGATTACAAGGATATATATAAGAGATGACCTCATTCGTTAAGATAGCCTTAACGAATGAGTCATTCGTTACATTAAAAACTAACGAATGAGACATCTCATTCGTGTTACATTACATATAGTGAATAGCCTTCATTCGTTATGTTCCATTCGTTAAGCAGGGTTAACGAATGGGACTTACATTAATACGAATGTGACACATTCGTTACGGGGTAACGAATGTGCCTTACAATTTAGGCGAATTGGCAGAATACTTTAATTAGCAAAATGCCTTTTTACATTAAAGCCCCTATAAACTAAGACTAATACTTTAACAGACAAATAAAGACTGAGACGTACAAAACATGTATCAACAAGACTCATACACATACTCAAACGCAAAGTGGGAGGGTCCGACAGGACGTACATGCGCCGTCCAGTTTTCAACTTTTGTTAATAAATGGCGGTATCATTATCATATTCTATACTCCAAGTAGCTCGGCGAACGGGAGTTCCTTAGTAGATTTGACTTTATGTCAAGCGAACGGGAATATCATGTAGTTACTTTTCTTTTACTTTATGATTGAGACAATACATCTTGACTTGTGAATTTTACACTTTTCGTATTATATACATACGCAAAACTTTATGAATTCTCACCAACATTATTGTTGACAAAATATATTATTTTAAATGTGCTGCAGGTTAAAGTTTAATTTAAGGATTGAAGACTATATAGTTAGACCATTAGGTTATTAGAAACATATCATAATATAATTCAAAGTTATTGTATTGTTATTTGATTAATGCCAAATTGTGTACTTGTGATTTAATGAAATGAAATAAATATAATTATTGTCACTTTAATATCGAAACGAGCTTATGAGTGATATGTACGTTACACCCTGGCGTATTCCACTTAAAGCCGGGGTGTTACATAATAAATATATATAACCTACCAACCTAAATAATTTGATAGGTGGTACCAATTATGCATTCAACATGCCAAATATATTACTAATCAAGCAAAATATAATATCAACTACCACATTGAGTATACACACACAGCCCTAAAAACAAAAACAGAGAAAGGGGGTAGAACTCACCTGGATTAAGCATTCTGAGTTTACAGTAATTGCTTTCTATAATTGTGTACGGCTAACTGTTTAACATATAAATTTGTCAATTAACCTCATAACTGACCAATCATAACTAACGAAGCTAGTAAATAAAGTTAACCAAGCTAACGGGGTTAACTAAGCTTACTTGATAAACTAGACTCGTTATTTAGGCTTATTCGATCTAACGAGGTTACCTTAATTAACGAAGCTAGTTAGACTTACTTAATCAAGAACGGGGTTAGGTAAGCTAGTCTTAACTAACGACCTTGTTATTTAATTACCTCTATTAATCATCCACTTCTTTTCCTTATATTTACTTTTACTTGATAACTATTTCTTTTATTAACGGGGTTAGCCACGCCCTTCATTTTGCAAAAGTTAACGGGTTCAGTTGATGAGACTTAACAGGATTTACGAGGTCGGTTAGTTTGGTTTATTTATCTTCGATCAGCCTATATTTAATG
Organism: Bidens hawaiensis; assembly: GCF_021521415.1. NCBI lineage: Eukaryota > Viridiplantae > Streptophyta > Magnoliopsida > Asterales > Asteraceae > Bidens > Bidens hawaiensis. The sequence goes on along the minus strand of NW_027503146.1, from coordinate 33,082 downwards.
TGGATCAGCCAATATAGTCATGGTCTGGCCCAACTGTTATGGTCAGCTAATATAGTCACCGGTTCGGATTACCAGTTTGTTATTTGGGTTCCTGGTTTGGGTTTCTGGATCGTGTTCGTGGATCTGGTTCCTGGTTCGGGTTTCTGGATCGTGTTAGTGGTTCGGGTTCATGGTTCCGGTTCGGTGTTCAGGTTTATGGGTTCGGGTTCGGAGTTGGATCCTGGACGTTCGTTGTTCTCCTTATATATAAAAACAATCGAAACGCTACTCGTAGGACTCAAACCTGCAGGCTCCAGTTCGCTGCTCCCATGCTCCAACCAACTGCTCCAAGCAAAAATGTATGATCATGTTTGTTTGCTTTAATTTTATTCACTGCCAGCCTCAATCTCTTCTATTTTACTCATGCCTAGTTCTCTTTCTTTCTCTTCTTTTTTTTTGTTATTATTTCTTTTAAATTATTATTATTATTATTATTATTATTATTATTATTAACCAAGAATCTAACTCGGTTAGATTAAAGCTTGAACCTTTACCGATTTGTACAACCCGACTTAGCAAGATCTCAAAATCCCAAACGAACTGAACATAAATGAACAAGATTTTAGGCATAAAGCATACCTTTTGAGCTTAATTCAATCTTGAATCTTGTGTAATGCTAATCTTAGATTTTCCTTGTTGCTCAACACGAACAAATACTCAACTGTTGGATCTCGATTTTAAATCTTGTTTTAGATATTATGAAGAAGTGTGTATTTTTTAGTGTGTTTGGCACATATAGAATGTGAGGAATATGAGATCTAGGGTTTAGGGAGGTTATGAGGAGCTTTTATAATCTAAGCCCATGGGCCCTAGGCTTATAACCATTTCTTAGTTCATGTTTATTTTTAAGTCCAACCTTCATTAGTTAATTATTTATTCAAAAATAAATAATTTCCTCAAACACAAAATAATAATATGTTGAAACTTATATTTTAGACTGACGCATCGAATTATTATTATTATTATGGGCAAAAAATATATTAATATTATTGGTCTTATCCAAGAGGCGGATGGAGTGAAGACCAAGACACAAGACCACTATAAATAGACGATTAGCTCATGCGTTTGATTATGTGTGTACGTGTTTTATTTGAGAGTTAGCCACCGGGGAAGAGCTCTCCCCGGGTGGCCGAGCATTTATGATTATGTATGTATGCATGTGTGAGTGTTCTTTGTGACAATCTTTTGATTAATGAAATCGTACTCCTACATCTATCTATTTGTGTTTTGATTACAATTGTTCAACCTATTATTGATTTTTAATCGAATCGAACTCTCCACATCCGTCCATTATTATCTTTTCAAAAGTGAATACATGTTGTTGATTTGATCCTAGATCAGATCCGAACTCCTCCACTAATAACGACTATTCACGATTTCGCGCCGGAGCTCGGTTCTCGCATAATATTTTATTACTATTTACTTAAATTTCTGGATGTTACACTGATATTAAAAAGAAAAAAGCCAAAAAAAATAAATAAATAAAAAGACCAAGCATGTGAGACCTCGTTAACCAATCATGTGATTACATCGCTCAACTTTGATTTTTTTCTATATATAGAATATAATTGTTAGTTTTCTCAATAATTATATCAGTGTTAGTTGTTAAGTGTTTTTTGCTTTTGTGGTTCTTAAATAAAGAAAGGCACTTTTGATTTTGTAATTTTATTAGTTCTGGTTTAGATGAAAGTATAAATTCATAATGGGACGGTCTTTTATTAATCATTATGTCATACATGATTATAATAGCATAAATTACATGCGGTCTTAGATGGTATGGGCTTGATTCTACTAGGAATTGGGTAAGGATCCATACTTATGTGTAGATCAATGTAGAGTTATCTTTTTTATTGTTCGTGCGTTTGTTCTATTGTTGTATACCATATTTTAAATTGTTGATTTCGTTAATAATTTATTAAACAGTTTTATTATAACATATTTATAAAAATGATTATATTTATTCCTTAGAAAAGAAATATTTAAAGCTTTTAAAAAAATAAAAGAAAGGAGGTTTATCCAAACTCTGAATGTTTATCAGAAACATGGAATTGTACATAAATCAGGGTTTGTTCGTAAAGCTAGGTTTGCTCACAAATCTGGGATGGTTTAAAAATCTTGATGGCTAACCAAATTTTATCCAAAACACCATACCTTAACTGAAAACACCAGATTAAAATAAAAACACCATACTTCTAAATGAAAAACATCGAATTCAGTTTAAAAGAGTTTAGGGGTACTTCAAAAGACTTTATACTAAGTTTAAAAAAGTTCAACATACTTCAGAATCAATTTAAAAGAGTTTAGAGTACTTGTGATTCAGTTAAAAGAATTAAGGGTTATTTTAAAGATTTCAAATCCGTTTCAGAGGAAATTAAAACTCGTTTAAACACTTTAAATCAGTTTAAGAACATATTAGAACTAGTAAAAACACTTTAAATTAGTTTTAGAGCACATAAGAACTAGTTTAAACACATCCGATCAGCTCTAGCAACTATACAATCTGTCCCATCGGATATCTATTCTGTGATTGGAATTCTTCTCTATAGCATCGGATATCAGTTATAGGTTAGTTAAAAAGTGTTCAGTTTAGTTCATGCAATCTTACATTAGATGTGGTCTTTAAAGATTTGGGTCGCTTCTTGTTCTTGTGATTTTAAGTAAACAGTTGGAGGTTGAAGAGTTTTAAGTGGCAAATTAAGTTTGAAATGATATATTTCAGTTATGTTATTATTTGGGACTAGAAGTTACACAAAACAAAGAAGGGATCTTCATTAAACAGGTTGCATATACTACAAATATTTACAAATGGCTGGTGTAGAAGGTTGCAATGAAACAAAGACACCTATGGAGCATAGTTTGAAGTTATACAAACAGAAGAATGTGTTTTTAGTGTTAATCTGAAAGATAGTGGGTTCTTTAAGGTACTTAACCCTAACCAGAGTTGATATTTGGTATGCTGTAGGATTGGTTAGCAGGTTCATGCAGGAGGAAACATCTAATCAGATTTGTGAGGGGGGACTTTACATTATGGCATCAAATACAGGAGGATTGATGGCAGTCGTTTGGTGGGATTTAGTGAGTAATCATTAACTGATGCTGATGACGGTAAAAGTAAATGTCTTTAATTATAATAATTATATTGTGTCCTAGCATTTTAGAAGCAGCATACAGTTGCTTTATCAACTTGTGAGGCTGAGTTCGTGGCTGCAACCTCTGCAGCATGTCAAGCTTTGTGGTTGTAGGGTTCACTTGAAGTGTTAATTGTTAAGGACCAAGAAGTTGTGGTACTCTTAGGGCTTGTTTGGTAGCCACTTAAGGATTCCATTAACAAGTTATATCTAAATCTGTCAAAGGTAAAATGTGTTCGGTTCACTAAAAATCACCTCATAATGGTTCATGAAACCTCGTATTTGTTATGTTTCAGAGAAATGTTGAATGATTCAGATGTTACATGTTAATCACTCAGGTCCCTTAATGATTTAGTACAAGATTGCCAAACAACCTTTAGTGGATAACAAGTCTCCTATTGCTTTAATGAAGAATCCAGTTTTTCATTGCAGAAGTAAGCACATAAACGCAAGGTATCATTTTATTAGAGAATCCATTGAGAGAGGTCAATTCGAGTTGACTTTGTTTCGGGAAATCTACAAAAGGCTATATGTGTTGACAAAACCTTTCCCAAGATTGAAGTTTATTGAAATGAGAAAAATGTTTGGGAGTTGAGAATATGAAGGGATAAATTTGGAATGGGGGGGGGGGGTATGTTAGAGGCCATTCCTGGTAATTCCAAAGTGCAGGAGTTAAATGTGTAAAAGTGTCGTCGTCCGTCATAATCAGTTTGTTAGGGCTTGTTAAATAGCTTATGATATTATTTTGTTAATTCAACTTTTACACTTGGTTAGTCAATAAATATTTCCCTTGATTTCATTCTTAATTCTTGATAATCGTTTCCATTTTGTTCTTGGTAGCTGCTTTAACCATAGCTTATCAGAAATAGTTCAGCCACTATAAAATCAGTTCAAAAGACTTTTAAACATGCTTTAAAGACTTAAGAAATAGTTGACGACACTTGAACTAAGTTCAGAATTAGTTCTAAAGCTTTACAAGAGTTTGAAACCCGTTCTATAACCAACATGAGACATTAGAAGTGTTTTAAAGTTATTTAATTAATATTTGATGATGTATTTATTTGAATTTGCCATAGTTATATTATAACAACTATTAATGTTGTTATTAACATTGTTAATAATTCAGAACAAATTTTCAGTATTACCTTAAGTAGTATGGTGATCGCCTGTGGTTGTTTTAGAGGTTTCCGATATTTTACGAGAGCCTTGGATGTTTTGTTGGAGGTGGTTTTCTGTAAGAAAGAGGGCGGTGATTTGAAATAAGCAGAGAGCTTGAGATAGATGCATTTGGTTTAAAGAAACTTCGTTTCCACCTTCTATCCTTGTCGGGTTTCATTTAGGACTCCTGCTTTGCACCACCGCAATCGTCTTGTACTTTTTCATGTCATTCATTGCGGTGATCCACACTTGTATCTTAGTAGCATAAGCATTCGATGTTAAGGAATGAGCTTCACGGCTTAACACGTAAAATCCTAACATAATTAGCAATTTAACCAAGTATCATCAAAACAAGCTAAACCGAGCCATAAGCCCAACCAATGCAAAACTTAATAGTAAAAATAAATAAAAATCACATATCGAAATAAACTTTCAAGTTTAGAATTAGAACCATCAACGGCTCGTTATTACACTTTTGAAAAAAAAAAACCCAAAAAGCTAACATGTGACGCACAACAACCGAGATGCTCAATAGAGATCAAAGTTCATATAGCAAACAACTGATTATAGACCCGAATCATTAGGCCCGAGCATGGTGCAGTTTTAAATCAACTTATGAATGGTTTTCATATCAATTGCTTCAGAGAGCGTACCCTTTTGAACATGGTCCCACCACTTGAACAAGAAGTTGTCAACTACTAGCCTGAACCATGGTGACAACTTCAAGCCTTCCTCGCCCACATCTGCTTTCCTTAGCAACTCTTTTAGGTCTTCTTGGTTCACGTATTTAATATCCGCCACTTCATCTGGGTTCGGGTTCACAGCAACGTCTCGCACGATGAAGAGTAAGTAGTCAACTGAAAATGTAGGCCACAATGTTAGTTGGGTTTTGAACTGTTTTAACTTGGTTACCAAACATTTCAACGACAACAATAAGAAAATCAGGTTTTAGTTGTCATATCTAACATGTTTAAATAACGGGTCATGTTCGGTTTGGTCTGTTTAAATTAAATAGGTTGTGTTCGGGTGGAAGTGTTTAACATGTTTATTAAACAGGTCGAACAGCCAACGCTTTAAGCAAACACGTCAACCCGTGTTCGACCTGTTTAACCCAATTATTAGAACCCTCCAAACTATTTACAACTTGATTACAACCCCTTTGCCTCGTTTAGATAAACATGTTAATGTTATATTGCACGCTTTTAAACATGTCCAGGCTAAGGTCAATATCTTTAACATGAATGAATATACATGTCGTGTTCAGGTCAAACAATTTAACCCACCAACCCGACACAGTTAACAGAAAATAAATAACTCGATCTAAACAAATATACAAAGATCTAACAATAAGAAATATTATTATTGTTATTATTATTCTTATTCTTACGTTCATGTTCTCCCCACTTTCCATCAGAGGGAGCCTTGTAAAGCATACGACTCAAAGGAGTAAACTCATCAACCGGAACATCTTCAGCAGGGATACCGAGTTCATCTAATAGCTTCCTTTGTGCAGCATTTCTCACACCTTATCAGTCACAAACAACTCAGCATTCATAACAAAGACTATAAATCTGTAGAGGGTAATATAGAATTTTTGGCAATACCAAGGGCATTGTCGGGAAATAGCTCGGATTCCCTGTACAGCGGATGGCTGCAACAGGTGTTGGTCCATACTAAAGGAAATGTCACCTTGGTTGCAGACCGTTGCTGCAAGTATATCATAACGTGTTACAAAGTTTATTCTAGGAAACACAATGGAAATGACATGAAAAATGAGTTAATATAATTAGAAGCCAATATACCTGAAGGAGTAACTCGTATTTTGAATTAAACAGAAATACACTGAATGCTCTGTGAAGCATTTTTCCTGTTTCTATCTTCTCCATCAAATGACCTGATAATAAATACAATTTTTAGAAAAGAATTTAACCATTTACATATTTGTGATAATTTCTCTAAATGTAGCAATTCTGAGTTGGGTCATTTAATACCTTTCTTGCACCACATGAAACATTAATTGAGCGGTGTGCAATGTATGCATCGTATAATATTTATTTGAATCCACAGATGCTTGTATATTTCAGGAATCGATGCACGCTTAGGTTAGGTTAAGCAGATCAACAATAAGCATCCGTGTGACTATGTAACATGGTCAAAGAGTAAAGTAACTTTGGCATGTGAATATTACATTCCAATATCAAGTAATAAAGATTATGCCCGTATTAGTTTTATTTTCACACCAAATAAAGTATTTTACTCGGTACTAGAGTGAAATATTCACATGGCACGTTCCTTTTCTCTTGGAGCATCACATGGATAATTATTGTTGATCCAGTTAACGAAACCGGATATCTATTCCTGAAATATGAATGTGCATCCACAGTTTCAAATAAATATACTTACAGTGTAGACCACTTAATTAACACTTAATAAAGAGCAAAAAAAGTCATTTGAATTATCCAACTCACAATAACTACATTTAGAGAAATAATTCTCACATTTAGATAAAGCATTTTACGAGTCAAGTAGATTTGTTACAAAATTGTCTTGAATCTCAAGTTGATATGGTTTTTACATATCTGATTGTGTTATGTTCATAAACAACAGTACTTACTAATTCACATGATTCAACATGCTCTAAACTATTTAACTATCTTTTTTAATCACGTAAATCTACATAAGACACATAATTATGCTTACAGTTGTACTTGGTATCATGCCCAACCACATTGTCGGTCTCGTCCACCAAAATGCATCTGCAAAAGTTTACGAAGGCAAATAATGTCAGTATCTCAAGAAAGCCCATATACCAATTGTAAGATCTAATAATACTAACTGTAAATCAAATGAAATCATTAAACATAAACAGAAAACTTTTATGTTCATATGTAACTAACAAACAGACAGACAAACATACCCAGTAGAATCCCAAAACACACAAAATATACCACAATAAATAATTAGCATAATAATTATTTTCCTGTTATCCATCACTATGAAAGAAACACAATATTGACTTATTCAAATAAAAAAAATTGTATCAATCTGAAACAAGTTTATAACTATGAAAACAAGAAATCTAATTAATAATCAGGCCAGGCCATCGAACAGAAAGAACACGATCGCAAGAGGGTCACAGATGAATCCGATTAATCAATCGGTAACAATTAGTTGATAAGATAAATAAGACTGATCAATCAACATAAAACATCAGATCGGAAAATGGGTTGAATTTATTTAAGTAATTAAATTGAGGGTAGTGAAGGTTACTCGTCGTCAAACATGAGTCTTCTTTGGACAGCATCCATGCCGGAGTCGTCTCCCATGGCGGCGTAAGATTGAGGAATTGAGGGGTTTGTTGGTCGTAGAGATTTGGGGGAGAATGACTGAGGGGAGTGAGTGTGGTTGTGGTGGCGATGGGTTGGTTTTATAAGGGAAAGTTTGTACATTCTAAGGCAACAAATGTAATAAAATAATAATAATGATAATAATAACAATAATAACCTACTTATTATGTGTCAGACCCACTCAAACCTTTTGTTTATGGGTACTACTATACACACCCCATAAGGCTGAGGGGTGTGGGCTTCAGCAGGGGCGCGAGAGCCACTCCGCTCGCGCTACCAGGCGCGAGCACCACACCACCGGGGCGCGAGAGGGGCGCGAGCGCGGAATTCAAAGCAGGCGCAAGGTGGGTCGCGGGAGAAAGGTGGCGTAAAGGAGCATTGGGGTGCGTGACATAGCCGTTGGAGTGTACACAAATGAGCCGTTGGGCTCTTTAATTTAATAAAAAAAAAATTATTCTTCCTATATATAAACCCAATATCACCTAAAACAATTACCACACCCAAAATCACATAAAACAATTACCACAACTTCAAAAAAAAACCCAAAATCAACCCATCTTCCAAACTTTTTTTTTAAAAACATGTCTGGAAATTGGTACCCAAACCTAGATTCAGGTTATAGTTACGACGATTTATGGTCGTCACCAGACCAATCGATGTTTTTTTCGGGGTCGCAAGAAACATCCGGCTTTCAACAATCCAACATACAACCGTCTCCTAACTTTGTTGTTCCGGAGACACAAGAATCACACGGTGATGCTACGGGAGCAAGAAGACGCGTCCACCGAAAAAAACAACTTGCAACGGACGGGCCGGGACCGGCTTCGACTCCGAGGATGAAACGGAAAACCACTCCGTGGTCATCGGATGAGAAGGAAGCCTTGTGTCGGGCTTGGATAGTAATTTCTGAGGATCGGCGTTGCGGTAATTGTTTTAACGTTTTTAATAATGATTTTTAAAATAAAGTTAATTAAAAAAGTTAACTGGAAATCTAATTTAATTATTCATTTTGCAGCCGACTATCAAAAAAGCAAGGTTTTTTGGACAAAGGTTAGGGAGACGTTCTATACGCTCGTTGGGAGTACAGAGCGAAACGCCGATATGATTTCGGGTCGGTGGTCCGAAATCAGAAAATTTGTCGGCTTGTTTACTAATCTTTTCAACAGGAACGCCGGTCGTATGAGACCAAGCGGCAGTGATGATTTGGCGGTTTACAATTTCACTGTCAAAGAGTGGAGGCAGGAGTGTCTGCGGAGGTATGGGACGGTGAAGACGTGGGACGATGTAAAGTTGTGGGAGAGGTTGAAAAGGTGTTCCAAGTGGGTTGAGCTGGTGGCGCCGGACCATGATGCGGAAGTAGGGCCGAAACGGACTAAAACTAGTTCGTCTGGAGCGTATAGCACTTCTGCCGCGTCGGATTGCCGCGTTGGATTCGACCTAAACATTGCGGGGGAGGAAACGTCTTCACCGCCGAGGAGGCGGCCATTGGGACGGGACGCCAAGGGGAAAAAACCGGCTGAGGGGGGAGCCGTAAACATCGTCGATCTTGTTGAATCCCTCAATAAATTCAACAAAACCATGGAGGTGGTCTCTAATGACAAAAAGGAAAAAAGTCGAATGAGAGATTTGGACTTCCTTACAAGAGACTTCAGTAACCTAAATCCGGTCGATCAAATGCTGATGGAAAAGCAAAAGGAACGTATCCGAAAGAGGTTGATCGAAGAAGACCAAGCCGAAGAATAAGAATAATGTTTTTTTAGTACTTTAATTTTTATTTTATTTTTAGATATTAATGTTTTTTTAATGTGTGTTTTTTTTAATAATTTATGAGTTTTTTTTAATAATACGTTTTTTGAATATATTTATAAAAAAATAAAAAAAAAATCCGCTGGAGCCCCTGCTCGCGCCCCTCCACACCAGGGCCAGGGGCTCCAGCGGGGGCTCCAACACCCATCTTATCCAGTTGCTCTCTCTGCCACACGTCACAATATTATTGGCTGGAGCCCCCACTCGCGCCCCCGTTAGAGCCCCCCACACCCCTCAGCCTAAACAGTTACGAATAGTGCTATCTGTGGCAGTGTACGACGCTGGCATTGATTTGATCTTCACAAAACTCATAAGTCTTGATATTCCATTCATTCCGGTGCGGATAAAATGTATTTAGATCTACGGTCTACTTTCTGGTGGCCCGGTATGAAGAAAGAAATTGCATTATACGTTGCAAAATGCCTTACGTGCGCTAAAGTTAAGGCCAAGCATCAACGACCATCTGGTTTGCTCGTGCAACCGCACATTCCTATTTGGAAATGGGAACATGTAATCATGGATTTCGTGTTCAAACTTCCGACAACTCGAAGCCGCCACGACGGTATTTGGGTCATAGTCGACCGTTTAACTAAGTCCTCTCATTTCATCCCAATCAGCGAAAAGTTCTCGATTTATCAGCTCGCGTAGATTTATGTTCAGCGTATCGTTTGTCATCATGGTGTACCTTCGCGTATCATTTCCGATTGTGATACCCGTTTTACTTCACATTTCTCGTCATCACTTCAAACCGCATTGGGAACTCGATTGGATCTTAGAACAGCCTATCATCCTCAAACCGATTGGCAATCTGAGCGAAAGATTCAAACGTTCGAAGACATGCTTAGGTCATGCGTCATGGATTTTGGTGGAAACTAGGATTCTCATCTTCATTTGATTAAGTTTACATACAACAACAGTTTTCATAGAAGTATCGGTATGGCTCCATTCGAAGCACTTTATGGCCGTAAATATCGTTCTCCTATCTGTTGGAATGAAATTTGTGAAACCCAAATCACCGGCCCCGAACTTGTTCAAGAGACTACTGATCGAATGGCTAAAATTCGACAAAATCTCTTAGCCGCTCATAGCCGTCTAAAGATTTACGCTGATAACCGACCACAAACTCTCGAGTTTAGTGTCGGCGACCGTGCTCTTCTCAAGGTATCCCCTTAGAAGGGTGTGGTTCGTTTCGGCAAGAGAGGAAAACTGTCTCCCCGATTTGTTGGACCTTTCAAGATTCTCGAACGTGCCGGTATTATGGCTTATACTCTCGAGCTTTGCAAGAACTTTCTAATATCCATCCGACGTTTCATGTTTCAAATCTTAAGAAATGTCTAGCCGTGGAAATCTCCACATACCACTAGATAAGGTGCAGATTGATGAAACAATTCATTTCGTTGAGAAACTGATGGAAATCATGGATCGCAAAAATAAGGAAACCAGACGTAGCCGTATACCCTTGGTTAAGGTTCGTTGGGAATCCAAATGTGGCACTGAATTCACTTGGGAGCGGGAAGACCAAATGCGAACTAAGTATCTGTGACATTCGTGACAAAACAAGTACACCTCGGTATTCACAAATCGAATAAGCGAGTAACCGCTTATTGCGTAACGAACAAACGAATAACCAAACGGGTCTGGTTATTTCCCGGATTTCCCGGGGGGCATCTATGAGTGATATGCGTTTAATATAAGCCAACATATTGATTTATGGCTTTAGTACGATAGAAAACTAGTTAAACGAAAATATGCTCGTTTAACTACCCGTTGTGAACATAAACACAATGGATAGTGTCGAAATAAGCATACATCATTCGTTAAGCCGAAAAATACTTACAAAACATTTATTTGAAAATTTTTAAGCGACCTGTGAAAATATATTCAATTTTTACAAACAAATAGTATGTTTTTCTAAATTTACAAGAAATTGGCCGAAAAACACTCGTTTTCGTGCTATTTGTCGTACCCGATATAATTTTCTTGCCAAAAACCGAACCCAAAATAAATTTGGACTTGGGATTTCATGTTCGGGCATGCAAATCAAGAGAAATGGAACAAGATGGGAGCCCATGGGCCTTCTTATTTGCGGCCACCAGGGGGACCCACCCCCTTTGATATATTTTTATCCTTAAGCCACAGAAATGATCATTTTTACAAGATATGAAACCAAAGCTGCTTCTTAACATCTAGTCTATCAAAATCCAGCAAAAACTTGGGTAAATCCATTCATTTTAATCAATTTTTCAACTTGTTAATCATGTGTTATTATATATAAACATAGTTTGATTGCCAAAAATCACATCTAACCATGCAAAAACTATAAAAATTGTCCAAAAATATGTTCTGATCCTACACATGCTTAAGAATCTGAATTGGTAAGTTTTTTTGGCCATAAACACTGATTAATGGGTTTAAATCGTGTTTTTACAGTTCAAAAGTTTGGTTTAAAGCCCTTACCGAAACCCTAAGTTCCAAGGCTGTTTTGTTGATGATACATGCTTGGTTTGTGATATAAGACCTGTATCTACCTTACATAGAAGCACAAGAACCGGGAAATTTGAATAAGAGAGCGAAAATGAATGAAAACCGCAAAGGTAATGCCGAATTGCTCGTTTAAGGGCTGCTTAGGGTTAGATTGTGATGTGCATATTTTTAGCTTGTAAAGTTTTGTAGGGACATCAGGGATCATATGAATGAGTCCTTTTCCAAATTTGGTAATTTTTCGACCATCCGAGAATATTTGGCGAATTTATTACCGATTAGAGATGTTTATTTAGGAAAAATACTTAAAATGCTTGAAAAATTATGAAATTTGTGGAGAACTCATATTTGGTATAATATGATCACATAAATTTGGAGTCATTTGGAAAACCCTATCTATGTTTTGTTGATTCGCGTTTATTCAAGTTTTTGTAGTCGTTTTTGGCTCGAAAAGGTAATTTGACAAAAGTGTTAGGTTCTGGGAATTTTGCAGGGTGTTTTGGGAGATATTTGGATCATTCAAGAATTTTGTCGGATATTTCGGAAATCGTTTGGTATAAACGGACGATTTTCGGGTTAAATATAGCATATAAAATGAATTTTTATAAATTAATAAATCAGTAAATAATTCCAGAAATATTTTTATAAAATTATAAAAATTTTAATTGATAAATTTCTAAATTTTCATAGTTTAATGATAAGTGGATAATTAATTGTGCTAAATTGAAGATTAAACAAATTCAATTCTGATAAAAACCGACGAGTTCGTATTAACGTACCTATTGGAATATCAGAACATCAAGAGTGATCAAAATCATATTTTTTGATTAATTAAGTAAAATCGAACTTTTTATGATAAATCCGGGAAATTTGAAGGATTGTGCGTGTTTTCTCCAAACCAGACTGAATAAACGGAAATGAGCCCCTTAGAGAATCCAGACCCCTAATTTTTGATCTTTCTTAATAACTTAAACATTTTATCAACCAGCTCGTTTACCCAAGTTTATATACTCATAAATACTCATAACTGTTTTCTAAACGTGTAAATGATCAACTTGGCCCAACCGGTGAAACGGGGAAACTAAGCCAAGTTCAGTTTTAAACATTAGACAATGAACAACATCACAATCTAATCCTATTGACACTTTTTGGGTGTAACTGCTATACCCAGACCAGTGATATAGCCCAGTTTAGTATACAGATTATAATAATATTAAAATATTAATATTATTATAATATTGATTATAGGGACTAAGTAACAGCGAGTGAGACGAAACATGAGCCGATATAGCACCAAACATCTACTAAATCGTGAGTTTCATGACCCCACTTTTAAACTGTTTTTACAAACTTTTGGGGTGAAAAACATGTTGATGCATATCTATATACTTGGAATTGTTAGATGATGGGAATTATCTAAGTACTAATACATAAAAGTCCCTACGATTACAAGTGATTAACTTCGAGCCGGTGGCTTGTGAATAGTACTCTTGGTTTGACAAACCTAAACGGATCCGGCACGGTTTGCTGAGACTTATCCTGTTTGCACATGACCATAATTATACAAACACGCTATGTAGTGTTAGACATAGCTACTTGGGGCATGTTGTGGGCGGAAGGGGGCCACAGTGGTTGATTGAGCGTGGTAAATGGAGGCACGCAACACGAATAGACAGTCAAGGCTTCACTTTAGCTTAGCATTATTACATCATAAACATACAAACAAACGTACTTGCGAACGTACATACATACATACTTTCGTATTTACAAACTATGATTGTTGTACGCACAACTGATTTCTTGAAACTCGTGAAACTCACCAACTATTTGTGGTTGACCCATTTTAATGTGTTTTTCAGGTATACCGGATTTGGACTAGAAAGTCAATGTGCTACGTGCTTGACTTGAGATCAATGCTGGGTGAATTGATGCAAGTATGCTAGTCAGAAGTAAAGCCGCTTAACGGGCTGGATTTAGTTTGTATCACCTAGTTGTAAACACAGTTAGATCGATGTAAAATATTTTAAATTAGTTTGTATTGTTCTTTATAAACAATGTGGTTGATACTAGAGGTGTTTGTTACATTCCCGTTTAATGCTTACTCAATTTGCTAGTTGGGGTGTGACAGTATCCTCATATTTTTTATATAGATTCTCCTACTTAGTTTCGGGACGAAATTCTCAAAAGTAGGGAATGTTGTGATATTATTCAATTTTGATTCATATTTGGATTTGATTTTTGTATTCGTTAACCCGACTCGTTGGGTCATTTCAATGTATTTTTATTATTTATCATTAATAAATTATCTCCGACGATTAAAGTTCATCTGTCGTTCGTTTTATATTACCTTTGTTCAATTAACGAAACCCGAAATGTAAAGTTTTAAATGTTTATTCACAAACAATTCGGGCATATTACGAAAGATAACAAAGTTATAACTTATTATTTCATTTATAAACATTTCAAAGTATAAGGTCTAAAGGGTACATATATATATATATATATATATATATATATATATATATATATATATATATATATATATATATATATAGGGAGACGATCAAGAGAAAACTCACCTTTACAGAGAAAACTTAAAAACTCCTAAAAACTCCTAAATAATTATTTTTAATTAAAAATAAAAAAATATTTTCAAAATTCTATTTTAGCCATTTTTCTTATATTTTCTTATATTTCACTCGAAAAAAATAAAAAAATAAAAAATAATAAAAAAAATAAAAAAACCCGCTGTAATGCACATACGTATTACTGTGTGATACCGTTGTATTACACATGTATATTACTATGTATTTTTGAGTTTAATAGTGTTTTATTGCATATATTCAATATTTGTGTATTGTATATGTGTAGTAGTGTTTTATTATATTGAAAAAAATAATAATAAAATAAAAGTCGATGTGGTGCAAATGTGCGTTAATGTTGTATTACACATACGTACTAATGTGTATTTGATGTGTGTATTAGTCTTATATTGCATATATACAATAGTGTGTATCAAATATGTGCAATAGTGTTGTATTCTATGCAATACAAACACTTTTGCATATATGCAATGCACACTATTACACATGCGCACTAAACTGACGAGGTTACCGATAAGTTTTTTTTTAACCAATAACAACATATAAGAATAATGGAAAAAAAGAAACTTCAAAAAATTTTTTTTTAAAAAGTTAAAAATAGTTTTTTAGGAGGTTTTAAGTTTTCTCTTTAAGATGAGTTTTCAATAGATCCCACCCATATATATATATAAGGGAACTATAGAATGAAAACCCATTTGAGTTGTGAAAACCCTATGTAACATCATTTTTTTTGTTTTGTTTTTTTTTTTTTTGCTTATTTATTATATGTTGTTACATTTAATACAAAACATCTAAAAATAAAAAAAAAAATTTGTTTTACTATCTTTTAACATTTATTTACTAATTTTTATACATATTTTTAAAGGAGAGAAAAAATTATATTTATTATTACATTTCTTATTAATTTTAATTGTGGCCCACAAGATTCAAAATTTAATTAAAAACATGTGGTTGAGAATTGACGGACCTAATGTATAAATTTGATTACAAAATATAATATTATAATAATAATATTAAAACCCAGACACATCCCCCCCCCGTTTTTCCGGCACGGCTACCCACCGGCGACCTATTAAAAATTCCGGCAATTGTAAAACACAACCAAAACGCCAAACTAACATCAAATAATGATTGTAACTTATCTCTCCACTAACGGCTAATTATAATCGGCCATAATAACGAGCATTAACATCGTATAATGATTAAATTAATCCCTCAAACTGCCGAATTTTTATTAAAACGCATTTATGGCTAAATTAAGCTCCAACGGTCCAATTTAGACTATAAATAGACCTTACCTCCTCGTCTAAACCCGCTTATAACACCCAATTACACTAAAGAACTCTCTATATATCGCAATTCCTCCGTCCATAGCATTTTTCTGGCGAGGCTCTGTTTACCATCAAACAAGATCATTCCCAAGTAATTAATTTAGGGTTTTTATTTGTTTTTAGCCATTAACTAAAAGCCCTAACTCAATTTAATCACACATGGAACCAAATCCGAGAATTAGAATTCTATGGTGTTCAAGATGATGATGAACATGTTACATTATATTTATATCATCGTTTCCATCCTAATATCAAATAGTTAAGATGGTCAAATGATTTGTTCTGATTAGTGTGGTACACCATACCCGGGTTCGAACCCGGGTCAGTGCACCCTTTTGTGTTTAATTTTTTTTAAAAACTAATTTCTTATATATAATAACAATATAGATTATTTAAAAATTATAATAAATCAAATAAAATTATTTTAAACCAAATAAATTTTTTATAAAATAAGTATAACTTTTATTTCACCATTTCCCATACAAAACCAACTTCCAAACTCGTTCATCTGTTAATTATAATTCGTGTGTTAATCTTAATTCATTAAACTTTAATTAATTAACTTTTAATTCCTTAAACCGTTAAAATTAATTTTAACTCGTAAATGTTAAACCGTGCCCTGAAAATATCATATATCCCTTATTAATGTTATGTTATTAGCCAAACGTTATTAAAATAATATTAAATCATTAAAATTCCATTAAAACATATGATATTATTAAAATAATCAAATGCCTTAAATTAGTAAAAATTATATAAAATAATATATCTTCCCAACAAATTTATACAATAGTTAGTTTTAATAATTCCGTTAATTAGTCATTAAATATTCGTGTTATTTTATTTATAGTTCGTGAGGTTCAACCATTTCAACTTCTTTGATACGTTTTCGGCTTTTCTTTTATTTACGTTTCATATCAAAGGTGAGTTTCTCACACCCCCCTTTTTAACGCTTTTACATTTTTGGGGGTAGCATATATATCGTATTCAAATACTTACTTATTCATTTACAAAACTACAATTCATATTATTGACTTGTGTGTTTATTTGCTTACTTGCGTTGTGCGATTATCCGAGTACATTGGTTGTTACCATCTGGAAAGGACCTTGCGTGCGTTGTGTTATTACCCGAGTACGTTGGTTTTCCCCAACTGGAAAGGACCTTGTGTGCGTTGTGCGATTACCCGAGTACGTTGGTTGTTATCAACTGGAAAGGACCTTATTTGCGTTGTTACACATGTTCATAGAATTATATGGTTTTTATGTATGTATATTAAACCTGAGTGATTCTCACCAACTACTTGTATTTGACCGTTTATTTTATATATATGCTACAGGTACCATTATTAGGGGTTTAAGTGATGAAGACGCTAGTTCTAAGTTATCAATAATAAACAACCGGTTATTATAGTTGTTTTTTCTTTATTTGAACGCATTTCATTAATCAAATTTGTGTACTTGAGATTTTAAATAAATTAATGATAATATTGTCACATAATAGTGTCACGTGTGTTTGAACAATCTGTATGTCACACTCGGGCGTTTCCGCTTAAGTAGGGGTGTTACAATGATGATGATGATAATTACATGCGCGAGGCTATGGTATCGTATAAAATGGATAATGTGTGAAACCATACGTTTTGTTAAAATATGATAATTATTATTATTACTATTTTGAACGCGTTTTAAATATGAAGTTATAACTGATTCAGTTTTTTGGTTCCCGTGAGAAGTTGGAGGAATGGACAAAGAAAAGAGGACGGAGCATGGGTGTGTTGTTGTTGTCCAATGGTCCAGGACAAATGGTGTGGATCTTGGATGCAATGACGTTGCGGAACCCAAACTCACGGCGGCGGCAATCAGGCATACCGGTGGTATAAGGAAGGGTTGTCTATTTAAGCTAAAAGGAAGGTACGACCGGGGAGGTGATTGTTGGAAGCTTCAGGTAGTAAACGAGACGCA
This sequence comes from Bidens hawaiensis, assembly GCF_021521415.1. Lineage (NCBI taxonomy): Eukaryota > Viridiplantae > Streptophyta > Magnoliopsida > Asterales > Asteraceae > Bidens > Bidens hawaiensis. The sequence goes on along the minus strand of NW_027503146.1, from coordinate 15,227 downwards.
CAACCACGATCCATTCCTGAGGGGCACGAGTATCTCAAAGGTTGATATGGCTGCGAGGTTACACATGGAGGGTGTGAAGCCAGAAATTTTTTCATCACTCTTATGTAAAGGGTTTCCCGAAAGCTGCTATATTGAGAAGGGCATACACAATTTTACAAAGAAGTTGAAAAAAGAAAATAAAGTTGGCAATACCCCTACGCAGGTTCACATTCTGAATTTGACTGCTTAAAGTGAATGTTTATAAAAATTTATTAACGTCATATAAAACCGAATGCAGGTATTAGAAAACTTCATGCATAATAATGGGTTCGTGCATTACACATGGGAGAACCCTTCCACCAACCCTACGGAGGATGTTTTCTTCTATCATGAGAGGTTGTGTAAAAGGTGGCATGTGTTCCCCTATTTTTTGTTGATTGACAAGGCATACAACACCAACATGTATAAGTGGACGTTTGTTTAGTACGTTGGTATGACTTTGAAGTCGAAGTCGTTCTGTATCGCACACGCGGCTATATCTAGGGAATGCCAAATGGACTTCACATGGGGCCTTGAGTGGCTCAAAGGTATGCTCGAGGATTCTGTTGAGTCGTGCCTCTTACTCAAGGACAGAGACCTAGCCTTGATGAATGCATGTGACAAAGTCTTCCCTCGTGCTACCAAAAAGCAATGCAGGTGCATATGGGAGAATATAAAGAAAAGATGAAAGAGTCTGTATCAGGTCGAAATAAGGGAATATTTCGCTCTCTCATGGACGGTACTGTGCGAGTCTTCCACATTCGATGATTACGAATATAACTATGTGATGTTGCAAGGAGCGTTAGCCCTGCATGGGAAACAACGTAAGTCATTCATACATATACAGTTGCCGATAGTCTACTAGTGCATTTCATAAGTTTATGTTTCGTTCTTTTTCATAGGTCTGGGACTATATTCATGATAACTGGTTGGTGCCAACTTCTGTCGCACCCCAAAAATCTTAATTTAAAAGCGAAAGACATAATCAACTAATTTGGTCAGTGACAGACGCCGCTCAGCCAATAGTATTCAAACACAACATCATATATAAACAAGTTGGACATTTATGAAGAGAAAACATAAGTTTTATATATCAGAGTACATAGTATATTTTAAAAATATAACGCGTCTAACCTTTTGGGATTTAAACCTTATCCGATTTTCCCACGTCACCTCTACGAAGCCCCGCCTCATTTACTTGAAAAAAACGTCAACACAACTGTTGATAAGTTCTAAATTTTAAAACTTGTACTTTTGAAACAAAGCTTTTCTTGTTTAAATATTTCCATAAATAGCACTTCATCCATACAGCCCGAAGTCAACTTTTATTGAACCAACAAAATTCACGTAAAGTACTTATAGTCGTAACAATGTTTTGAAAAGCAAAACTTTCCTTTGTTAAAATATTATTTTGTCCTTATCAGTAAGAAACCAAAAAGTCACATCGAAACTAGTTTTCTTCTAACGAAAATCCATTAGCGCCCTTTCGCTTAACGAAACTCTCGTTTTAAAATTATACGGTCTAAAAATATACACATTATTATATAAATATTTTCTACACTTTTTATTACTTTTGAGCTAGATTTTTATTGAATATTACTCAAGTGGCTCGTATTTATGTTGTTGAAGTTTTGAGAGATAATGAACTAAAATTGGATAATTTTATTTAACTTGAGACCAATGAACAAAACTTTAAACAAATTAGATTGGTCATGCTTATTTTGCTAGAATAAGCTTTCTTGTGCCACATAATACTTCCAAGATCGAGGAGCTGTTGGCTAACCAATCTCAATTGTTAAATCAGCTCTTACAAAGTCAACCCAACACCAAATCCACTCTTTTGCAGCATGAGACGTTTATGAAGGGACAGCAGGTCGCATTTCAGAATCTTAAGGCCAAATTTGATGAGTTGTCCGCAAAGATTGATCAACAAGCGTTAGGGAGTCTTCTGAGTAACACTATCCCAAATCCTAATTCGAACCATGCATTTACTCACGCCTACGTTAAGGCGGTAACCACTCGAAGCGGAAGAGGATTTGTGGATCATAGACAGACAGAGGAGAAAGAAGAAGTGCTAAAAGAGAGTGAGAAGCAGATGGAGCAGGTGCCGATGAGAGTGTACAAGCCGAAACCGCCATATCCCGGTTGTCTGGTGAAAAAGAATGATACGGAGCAGTACACTAAATTTCTCGACATACTGAAAAAGCTCCATGTTAACATTCCGTTGATATAAAGCATGCCTAAATATGCCAAGTTTCTCAAAGAGCTCCTGACAAATAAAATGAAACTTGAGGAACTTTCTAACGTCACTCTTAATGAGGAATGTTCCGTGGTTGTACAAAACAAGCTCCCGAAAAAGATGACCGATCCTGGTAGCTTTACCATCCCTTGTGTGATCGGTGATCTTCCTTTTAGCAATGCATTGGCCGACCTGGGAGTTAGCATTAATCTTATGCCATATTCTGTTTTTGCTAAGCTTAACCTAGGTGAGCCAACCCCTACACGCATGAGTATTCAGCTCGCCGATCGCTCGGTGAAATTTCCTTGGGGTATTGTGGAGAATTTGTTGGTTAAGGTGGATAAATTTATCTTTACGGTTGATTTTGTTATCCTTGACATGGACGAAGATTCTAATGTTCCGCTTATCTTGGGTCGTCCATTCTTGTGCACCGTCGATGCTTTGATTAATGTCCGTGCTGGTAAAATCACACTTCGTGTAGAGGACGAAACCGTCACATTTAACGTAAAGAAATCAATTCCAGATTCGCTAATTAAGAAAGATCAACATAAAATGAACATGGCGGGCCATACTACTATTCCTCACAAATTTTTTCCAACCCGTCCCGCAAATAGAACTCTCGAGTATCCAAAAGTTTGTGATGTCTTCGATAATGCAAAGGAGGAGAAGGTAATTAAAGATGATGGGGCATGGAGTTTTGGAGAAAGCACGAGGATTTTACGTGGTTGCATGAAAGATACTAAAGGTAATAAGTGTGGGGATAGGAAGTTTGAACGAAGGGTGAGTTGGGCGCGTCCACATGATCCAGGTGAGAAGTTTGGCGTTAATAGTTCGTGGATGACTGATGGCAAGATGATGAAAGGTGGTGTTAAGGGTCTGATTGCAAAATTCGAGTGGGGTTCGCATCTCTTCAAGGACGCTGGGTAAGAAGCATCAATTGGGATAAGTACTCGGGAATTTGCTCGAGCTGTAGAGTTTGTATAAAACTTAGTTGCATCATTTTCTTTTATTTTTATTCTTCTTTATTTTATTTTATTTTATTTTTCTTTCAGTCTGTTTTAGTCCTTAGAGTCTGTTTGATGTCTGCTTTGGGTTGTTTTGAGTTTTATTTTGCAGGATTGGATTTTCTCGTTCGTACTCAATCTCCATTCGGATGAGGATTTTTCTGAGCCTATCATATTGTAGAGGACACCCATAAGCTACGGCCGCGAATGAAATGCTATACGGTTGCCTAGGAACAAGACTTGTGAGGAGAATTGCATCACTACCAGGGGAGTCTGTTCCATTTTACTTGTTTTAGATTTTAATTCTACTTTATTTTTTTTGTCATTTTCTATTCCTACATTGGGGACAATGTAGATTTTAAGTGTAGGGATAGGAAACTAATGTTTTTCTTTAAAAAAAAGAAAAAAAATAAATAAATAAATAAATTTGTTTAAAAAAATAGTAAAAAAATGTTAAAAAAATTGTTTTTCTGCATTAAACAGATGATATTAATTTACTGATGAATTTTGACAACACTCTTGAAAATTTTTATGAAAAAAGAAGGAAGTTTTTAGATCAACACATATACTAGGATGTAACTGAACAGGTAAACTCGGTATTTGATGTGTCAGTAGGCTCAGCCCCTTAAGAATGAAAGGACAGTATGCTAGTAGACTTAATTGAACTTAAATTTCTTGATTTTAAGTGGGATACATATTAGACTATAAAAAATGGGATGACAGGTCGGGCCATACTCAAGCCTTATGTTTAGTTTGATTGTAAAAATTAAAATTTTATAGAAATCTGAATAGACTAATCATACGATGCTTGAGTAGGTTTAACGTTAGGGTACGCCTAAGTAGCCTATGATATAAACATAAATTTCATACTTCTAGTTTTAGTGTTTAACACTTCATAGGCGTATGGTTTTATAACCTTAAATCCTGTATTGATGGGACGCTCTAGGGTTCGGAGACCATGGGTCTTTATGCGGTAAATCATCTGGGTATTCATATCTCCTAAGTGGATTTATGAATATTGAAAGAGCTCAAAGAGCAAACTCGCAGTTTTTCTGCCACTCATAAGTCATTAAACATGATCATCCCGTACTTCAAAGTACAAATACACTACTGACTTGATCATCCACGCTGTTAGTCATATGGGGTCCCCTTGCTCGCTCCTAATACCATTAAGAAACAGACCACAAGGGACACGTCATATGTAAGCCCTACAGATGAATTCGTGCATATTCACCTATGGTGATGGACTTTGGGATGTTGCTTGAAAACGGGGGTATGTCATGTAGTGGGGAACACTTACTAGTTAGTTAATTAATACATACCTTAATCATATCTAATGGCTGCCAGGTAGACCTTAATTCTTAAGCTTAGATGGATAAACAATATCCATGATCGTCTTTAGCTGTTTTTATATTGGCATGACATGTTTTGGTCAACTAGATATATGGTTTAAGTTAAGTTGGGGTGGCTCGGGTCCGGTAAAACCGTGTGAAATTGTTCTTAATTGTGGGTCCCACTAGATCATATAAACTAATAAACTTGTCACATCTTACTTGTCTCGGTAAGTATTAAAGGGCATGGGTTTAGGTGGACAACAATACTGGTAATCGACCAGATTTATCTTATTATGTGAATTCCATGGATAAGTATATCAGAAATCATGATTAATGTGTTTGATAGTTTTAAATATTGAAAATAAAAGAAAAATTCAAGAGTTGTGGGTTTATATTGTATATCTCGGTTATGATCCTGTGCGGACTACTTTTTCAGGGACGAAAATGGTTTAAGTGTGGGGATATTTGATATAGCCTAAAAATATATATAATATTATATAAGTATTCCTATACTTTCAAGTATTTTGAGCCTGGTTTTTATATATATAGTCCAAATTGGTTCATATGTGGGTTTTTAAGGTTCTAAGAGACAATGAGCTAAATTAGAGAATTTTTTACTAAACGTAATAAACCCAAGTTTGCATAATGTTAATAATTCACGCTTTCAAGTAATTAAAATAAAGTATTAAAAAAAGAAGCTAATAATTGTAAGTATGATGAGAAAAAGAAAGAAAGAAAGGAAAGTAACCTAAACTTAAGTTATTTGAATTACTACGGTTTACTTATTTTTCTTATTTGATTGGACTTGTAGACGGATGGAGCTAACATGAATTACTCTTGGGCTGTTAACTAGTTCGTGGTCCGTAGGCTTTATTGTGGGCTAAAAGAAAAAAACCCTAGAAGATTAAATTCATTATTATAAAAGAAAGTGAAGAAAAAAAAGAGAGGAAGATCATACAGAAGCATCTTACGGCACAAGAAGTCAAAGGTGAAAAAAGATCCACGGCCAACATCTAGGAAGAGGGCTGCGGCTACTGTGCAAGAAGATAAAAAAAGAAGATAAGTCAACGCCAAGCTGCAAGTAAGTTGGTCTTGGAATATTGCTGTGTTGATCGAGTTTTGAAGACTAGATTATTATTTAACTTATATATTATTTTTGTTTCATGCTTTTTTTATGAGTCGCTAAATAATTTAACTACTTGGGTTTTTGGTTGAGTACTATGTTATATTGATGGTTTGACGAACTATTATTTGACGTTGGTTGATTTAGTGTTATGGTAAAGTTTTTTATTGGTTTGTACATGATATATATGCGTAATTGAATTTGATTTTTGTTTTAATAATTATTCTACTTGTGTTTGATGGTCATTGGTGATTGTTAGATGCATGATTAGGTTGTCTACTTTGTGTTTTCAACTTGTTTGCGATTTATGGTCGAAAGAATCGTAGGAATATTTACTGAGAACGGATTAGATTTTATTATTCTACCTCTAGAGAGGCCGGGAGGAAATTTAGTGTTGTGTCATCTTTGTCTTTTGTGGGTTTGGGTACTAATTACATAGGAGTGAGTTAGCCTAGGTCCCTTTAGATTATTGTGATACAAGTCGTGTTCCAATTAATTAAAAATACCCCCTTTATATTAATATATATTGTATTCAAAGAGACCGGGAGTTGACTTGGGTTTTTGGGACCATAGTATTATTAGGTAAGGTGAGACCGGGAGGTGATCCAAACCTTTAACAATTGAGCTTCACATGTCATTAGACTTCTAGGGTGTAACATCCCGAAATTTCAAGATAATATTAATTATATTACTTAATAATAGAGGGAAAGTTTACTCGGGTTATCAGGAAATAAATAAAAGAATAGGAGTTGGTATGGGTCGGGCTAGTGTCGGGTAATGGATGTGGGTTATGGACTTGGATTAATAGAGATGGGTTAAATGAGAATGGGCCTTAGGTCCATGGGATTTCAGGGATATAAATATCCCCTAAACCCAAAATATCTTTCATTTTTTCACCAAACTCCCTAACACACACACCACACACTAACTTCGCCGGAACCGGGCCGAGCCAAGGGAAGAATCGTGCAGGTCCAAGAGAAAAAGATTAGTGTGCTAGCAGGTTAACGAGATCCAACAAGCTCAAAGGTATGATTCTTGATCTTTGAAGTTTAAAGATCTAAGCTTTTTTTTAGTGTATAAGCGACCGAAAATGGTCGGGAAGCGTAGTGGTTGAGATTGAACCATAGCAAGGGTGTTAAAATCGCTCAAAATGCTGGAAAGAAACCGAACAGCGGCTGTCTGGGCAACTTCGCCTTCATCTGGGCAACTTCGCCTTCAACGCGACGAACTTCGCCTGCAAGCTAAGTTCGCCTGATGGCAACTTCGCTGTAAAGTTAAGTTCTCCTGATGGCAACTTCGCTGTAAAGTTAAGTTCGCCTGATGATAACTTCGCCTGAAGCCAAGTTTGCCTAAGGTTTAACTTCGCCTGAAGCTAAGTTCGCCTGAGGTTTAACTTCGCTTAAAGCCAAGTTCGCCTGAGGTTTAACTTCGCCTAAAGCTAAGTTCGCCTAAGGTTTAACTTCGCCTAAAGTTAAGTTCGCTTAGAAAATAAATTAAAAACCTAATGGAAAATGTGTTAAGACAGTTAATGGAAATAAAATTTTTCCAAGCTAACCTGGCAGCTCGACCCCAGCCAGGGGCTCTGCCCCTTGGACCCTGCTAGGGGCTGCCGCCCCTAGACCCCGCTGCCAGGGGCGCTGCCCCGGACCCCCGTTCGTTGTGGGTCATATAAAGATAGAAATACATTATGAGAAGTGATAGTTAATTGATACGTATACTTGTTATACAGTCAGCCGTGCACAACTGAAGAAAGGGATTACGATTAACGGTGAACGTAACCGTGTTCAGGTGAGTTTCTAGCCCCATTCCTTGTTATGTTTTCGGGGCTGTGTGCATACTCGATGTGTTGTTAATACATTTATCCTAAGTGATAAGTGAATGTCATATGTGATATGTGTGATAGATATGAATGATTGTTTGTCGGTACGCGAACGATCTTCGGATATTGCGCGTACTGTCAGGTTAAAAATAAAGGTACGAATATTATATATGGTAGATGTATGAATATTTCAAATGAATACTTGTCGGGGCGTGAACGATCTTCGGATATTGCACGTAACGACAAGGGGTATGGTTGTTAAATGAATGAGGTAAAGAATGCCTAGAGTGTTCTTATGTTATAATGTAAGTATGTGTATTTAGGTACACGAATGGCATGTGAGTTCTACGTTCGACATAGTAAGTTAGGATGGCAAATCCCTCTAGCTTCTGTCGGACATAGACTCGACTGGTGATGGCGTAGTTAAGGACTGCGAGCCTTATACGTGAAGTAGATGATATATATAAACGTAGATAAGGACTGCGAACCTTATACGTAATGTAGATAGGTGTCAGCATAGGAAAGGACTGTGAACCTTATACGTGCTGTATTTGTAGCATAGGGGAGGACTGCGAACCTCGTACGTGCTATGAATTAGGTTGCAACATAGGGAAGGACTGCGAACCTTGTACATGTTGTGGATGTATGTCAGCATAGGAAAGGACTGTGAACCTTATACGTGCTGTATTTGTAGCATAGGGGAGGACTGCGAACCTCGTACGTGCTATGAATTAGGTTGCAACATAGGGAAGGACTGCGAACCTTGTACGTGTTGTGGATGTATGTCAGCATAGGAAAGGACTGTGAACCTTATACGTGCTGATTTTGTAGCATAGGGGAGGACTGCGAACCTCGTACGTGCTATGAATTAGGTTGCAACATAGGGAAGGACTGTGAACCTTGTACGTGTTGTGGATGTATTATGGTATAGGGAAGGACCGCGAACCTTGTACGTACCATAAATGGTGAACATAGGTAAGGACTGCGAACCTTGTACGTGTTCACGACCTTGAGTACAGGTATAGACGGTGAACTATGAACGTACTCTCGGTAGACTGAGTTTAGTGATTGTAGATATGTATGTATGGTAGCAAGTATGTATGTAGAACAGAAGGGTAACTAGTGAAGTATGGATATGTATCTACGGATATGTATGTATGTGTATGTATTGTATGGCGTTCGATTAACTAGAACTCACTCAGCGTAGCTGACTTTTAGTATGCACACAGGTGAGCTGATTATAGAGTTAGCATGAGGATGACACACGGCATGGATTGAACGGCTGGCATCTGAAGAAAGAAGTAAAGATGTTTTAAATATAAAGTTTTGTGTTATGGTATCAAAGAAAAGATTTAATGTTTTGTAACAAATGATTGATGTTTTATATTCCGCGAAAAGTTTTAATAAACTCTGATTTGAAGAACTGTGTTTATGAGTAAATCCGACGCTAAATTAGGGCCACCGGGTTCGGGGCCTTACATAGGGTGTCGTTGGTGAGGGCGGGAGGCGATCTAGTGAACTTTTGTGGTCTTTAGTGTCATATTTTTAAGATAATGTTTTTCAACCAAGTCATGTTCGTTAGCTATTAATTTAACTAGTAGGATTCCATTACCTAGGTAGTCGTTTCTCGCATTTGAGTAAAACCCAATTTTTATAAAGTTTCATTTTTAGTTTAATTTTTATTTGGTTAAGTAATTTAGTTTAATTAATATTTAAAAAGAAAAAAAAATCTAAAAAATCAAAAGAAAGTCTAGGTTAGTAATCATTTTGGTTTAATAATTAGAGTTTACCCTTAGTGTCCTAGGTTCGATATCCGTTCTTACTTGCTAGCTACATAACGACCGGTACACTTGCCGATTGTGTGGGTTTTTAGGTGAATTTGGTAAAACTTTGTTAAAATATTATACACACTTTTCATACATCATAACAATTCCACCCAATCTCCACATGTAACCTCTGTTTGAACTCAATTAACTAGTCCATGTTACAATTACATGACGACTCCACACTTTCACCGGGTATACATCGACAGGGAATAGCTAGTTGTTTAGGTTGAGAGGGCAGCTTTGAATAGTATGTTTAACGGTTATAGTTTTACCTTTAGTGGGTTCTATAATATAAGAATTTATTATTTTACTACTTGGTATATTTTTCCAAGGAAAGTTTTGTATAAACAATACATCTATCAGTGCCCGCATAAAATAAAACTAAAGTATACTACACTCATAGCAAGTATAACGGCTTATTATGGGTTGGTTTTGATGAGTTGGTTGTTTTCGGATCGATTAGGGCCTAGGTAGTTGTGATTACTAAAGTTGGGTCGGATGGTTTATAATATTCTTAATAGTTCTACAATTACGGGCATAGTGTACAACTTTCCCGCTTTTGGGACATACCTTTGTTCGACATTCTCTTATGTGAAAATAATTACACTTCCCACACTTTGTCCAAAGTTTATGGTATATTGTTCGTTCGGAATTAAAGCTGATCGAAGTCTCGGTTTAAGTTATAGGGCATGCACGTTTAGTTGGTTATATATCTTGTACCCTTGTTTCACGATTGGTTCGCTTTGTACTAGATGCTTCCAGGGCATACTCAACAAAGTAATTCTGACCAAATCAAAAGCTAACACACCGGCTTGTGTCACGACATTCTCATAGGTTTAGTGGTTAACTGGATTAACTAATGTCCTTATTTCTGGGCTACTAACCATGGCATCAGTTGAGCCAGATTGTTAACACATTTTGTGTATTCCAAATTGTCCGCACTTTTCATTTTTCATTTCTCGGGTTTGTGTTCTAATTTCTAGATTTTATTTCTTGGACAAAGATGCCTCAATATAAAGGTTTTAAGTTTTGTCCAAATCATGAGGATAATTGCCTCTTGTTCCCGAATTCGTATAATTGTTTTCTATCACATAACGGTGTGGTCACGAGATGTACAAGTGACGTACTCAACAATACAATCTGATAGGCAACTACGATTATTGATAACAGGTTCTGTCTCTTCTATTCATTTTACTAAACCATTTGATCTTTCAGCATCACTAAAGTTCACAGATTCGTACGACATAAATTGATTAAACGAATATTCCCGTAGTGAAGGATCATGGTTGTTACGACCAGTGTTCAAGTTCGTTAGGGGATTATCATTATTGAGAGTAACATTAGTATTCAATGGGGGAGTATTAGTTGTGATAGTGTTAGTATTTATCAAGGAAGCATTTGTGGTTGTATTAGTATTTGCTGGGGGATTAGTACTTATGGCCGCGTTAGTGTTCGGCACTTGATTTTTATTCATAGTTGTATTAACATGGGCAGCGAATTGTGCTGCCATAATTGGAAGTACTGTTTGTAATTGCCGAGCAATCATCTCAGCTACATCTACCTCAGACAATTTACTTTCTTCGGGGTCATTCTATAACAATAACCAGTCATACCATAAATAAACAAAATTCACTCACGCAACTAATCAGAAAAGGAATAACATTAACAAGCATTCAGGTATTTCAAATAACACATATGTATCACACGGATCAGTTCCCGAGTTTGTACACTAAGGATAGTATGTAGAGTTGGCCTGACAAAGGCCAATGTTTATATATATATCGAAAGTTGTCACCTAGTGACAAGTAATTTAACCCAGTAAGGGTCAATGTTTGTAATGAAATATCAAATTCGTCCCCCATATCAACATAACACACTACTAGATTATTGAAGAGGGTATCGAAGGTTACATACAACAATATCGTACTATCCTTATCTATCCAAGTACACAGTATACAATCATGGACGGTTCACGTTTGCACAACAATCCTTTCGGTACGAACCCCTCATTGGGTAATTGTTTTTGTCTGGTCTCTTCCGTACGTAGACATCTAGCCCTTATGTGTTTAATCAGTATATTATAATAGGAATGCATTCGTATACTCCACTTGACCCTGGAGGTTGTTAAATATAGCTATAAAATATATTCTTTCGCCATGTCATTCGGTACCCGTGAGCATGTCGTGTTTGCTAAAACAGTTAATTTACTGGATGGGGGTAAGTATGTCCCATTCCAGTCAGAGCACGTCATTGATTTATGAGCATGAGGTTTCTCTCTTATAATATTCAATTGAAATAGCAAACTATAGGAGAGGTTGGAGGTTTTCGTACATAGATGGTTCGAAGAATTTGCTAGTTAGGGAGGTTCATCAGATTCAGTTGTACTGGTGATATGTAAAGGAAATAATTATTATTAATATTTCTTTTTGAAATATCATTAGTACAATATATGTACTGGTAGTAACAATTTGTCATATTATAATTGAAAACTCAGTCTTGATAATTATCATATTTATAATTTGATTAATCGGGCTCATCACTAGGTATTTCCCCTAGGGATGGTGTTTGTTTCTAAACAACAAAATTGGAAGGACGACCGGAAAATAGTTTAAATTAATGTCAAAGGAACTAGTTTATAAGATAGGATTGGATCCAAGCTGAAGAGTATTATATATATATATATATATATATATCTTCTTGAAATTATTATTTGTAGGTAACACCTCCCACTGTTCATTCCCGAGCCTTGTATATTATGCCCCTTTGTGGTTCCGTCACATCACCAGATTTAGTTTAAACTCGTTAAAGCATCCTTGTATTCTTGTTCATAGGCAACACCGGTTCTTTATCTGTCGTAAAACCACCCAATCACGATATCTTCGGTGCAATAGTTAGTAATAAAAGAACGTTTTTCGATAGCTTAGATCAGCGTAAAAGATATTATTAATTAGGGCAGAAATAAAATATTTTATTTTTTTATGAACAAATATAATAATTATAATAAAATATAATATTAATTTTGGTAAGATATAATTTTAATTAGAATAAGGATTAATATTAATTATAACCGAATATAATATTCATTACGATAAGATTCAATATTATCGATAGTATTGTACGTACACGTATCCATATACCTCGATTCAGATAAACACGTATGCACGTTGCATATATACTCCACATCACCTTTATACACGTATGTTGCCATTTTTACCTATCGGTATTTTCCGCGACTTCTCCCCGAATTCCCTCATACAAGCAAGTCTGTTATTACGTTTCGGACCATAATAACTCACTTGCCTTACGAGTTCATCCCGGCATCCATCAGTATCTATCGTTACTCATTATTAAGTTTCCCAGATATAATCGAGCCTATGGTTATATTATAGGTATCCTAAGGGATAACCTAATCCTTTATAACCAATGGCTCTGATACCAAATTCTATCACACCTCGTTGAGTGATCTGCGGAAGCGTAAAACGGAAATGTAACAGATGCAAATGGTATCAAGTACATTGTTCTTAAAGAAACATTACTAACTAATTTACAATATATTACATTGTTCGAACATCTTCTACAGACTAGGTGATACAATCCAAATAGATCTTCAACTATTTTACTTCTAACTCAAATGCTCACAGCATCATTCACAATCCAAACACGAAACACATAAGCAATCTATTCCACCTTTCTGATTACCTAAAAATCATGTTTAAAAATGGTCAACTACGAATAGTTGGTAAGTTTCATAGTTTTAACAAAATCAGTTTTGCGTACCATACGGTCATAATTGCACGTACGCTCGTAGTATCTCCATTTAGTATATCACTCACGATAATAATCACCTTTCATCAGCACGTATTTTATCATTATGTTTGTAGGGACTTTTCATATATGAAGGTTCAGGTATTTTACGTTATGAACCGTTTTCAGATATATAATGCATATAAACATGCTTTTCACCCCAAAATTTCATAAAACAGTCTAAAGGGTGGGGTCATGAAACTCACGGTTTTGTAGGCACTCAGTGCGAGGTCAACTCGAGGTCCGTTTCCCTTTCTATCACTTAGTCCCTATAGTTAATATTAAAATATTATTAATATTTTAATATTGTTATAATCTTTATATTAAACTGGGCTGTATAACTAGTCTGGGTGTGGCTGTAACACCTAGAAAGTGTCAGTAGGTTTAGATTGTGATGTTGTTCAATGTCTGATGTTTAAAATTGAACTTGGCTCAGTTTCCCCGTTTCACCAGCTGGGCCAAGTTGCTCGTTTATGCGTTTGAAAACAGTTGGGGAAGTAAACTTGGGTAAACGTGTTGGTTGATAAGATGATTAGGTTATAAAGAAAGATCATGTATTAGGGGTCTGGATTCGCTACGGAGCTCATTTCCGTTTATTTAGTTTGATTTGGAGAAAAACGCGTACAATCAATCCAAATTGTTCGGATTTCTCATAAAAAAGTTCGTTTTTATATAATTAATCATAAAATATGTTTTTTTGATCACTCTTGATGTTATGATATTCTAACAAGTTCGTTAATCACGAACTTGCCAGTTTTCGTCAGAATTAAACTTGTTTAATCTTCAAATTAGCACAATTAATTATCCATTAATTATTAGATCATGAAAATTTAGAAACTTTTCAAATAAAATATGTATATTTTTATAAAATTATTTCTGGGATTATTTATTGATTTATAAATTAAAAAAACATTTTATATGCTATTTTTAGCCCGAAAATCATCCGTTCATACCAAATGATTTCCGAAAAATCCGCGAAAATTCCTAAGTGACCAAAACACTTCCCAAAATAACTTGTAGAAATTCCAGAAGCTAAAAATCTTGGCAAATGTCATTTTCGAACCAAACACGACTATGACGATCCGAATAAATGCAAATACACAAAACATACCGAGGGTTTTCCAAATGACTCCAAATTTCATATGTGATTAATATATATAAAATCTGAGTTCTCCACAAAATTTCATAATTTTTCAAGCATTGTAATTATTAATCCCAAATAAACGTCCCAATTTGGTAATAAATTCGCCAAATATTTTCAGATGATCGGAAAATTACCAAATTTGCACAGGGACTCAATGACATGGTCTCTGATGTCCCTAAAAAATTTCATGACCTAAAAATATGCACATCACAACCTTAACCTAAACAGCCCGTAATCGAGCATTCTGGAATTACCTTTGCGGTTTTCGCCTGTTTTCGCTCTCTTAATCCAATTTCCGGGTTCTTGTGCTTCTATATATGCTAGGTACGTGTCCTATATCAAAAACCAAGCATGTATCATCAAAATACCAGCCATGAAATTTAGGGTTTCGGTTAGGGTTCTAAACCGAACTTTTGAACCGTAAAAATGTTGTTTAAACCCTCTAATCTGTGTTCATGGCCAAAAAAAGTTATCAAATCAGATTCTTAACCATGTTTATGATCAAAACATATTTTTGGACAATTTTTAGGGTTTTTGAATGGTTAGAAATGATTTTTGGTAATCAAACTATGTTTATATAAATTTAAACATGTTTAAACATGCAAAAATTGATCAAATTAATCAAAATACCTTAGGTTTTGTCGGTTTGGTGTAAGAACAATAGAAAGCTGGGTGGTTCTTGAAAAATGATGGGAAAAGTATCTAAGGTTTCTTTTTTTTTTTATTAACTAACTAATAATAATAAAGTGTTTTTTTTTCAACTTTGGCGGGCTAGGCTTGTTGGGCCCGTTTTTAGGCCCAATTGGCCCACTTTTCTCTATTCACATGCCCGAACATGAAATGGCAAGTTCAAATTTATCTCGGGTTTGGTTTTTTGCTCGAAAATTGTATCGGGTACGACAAACAGTGCGAAAAC
>NW_027503145.1:0-23441 GCF_021521415.1 Bidens hawaiensis | reverse complement strand
TGCTAAACTTACTATGGAGAGTCATTTTAAAGAAATGTGCATGTCTCCATATACATCTCTCCGAATGATAGGCAGAAAAGCTATTACCCAGTCATACACGAGCCTGTTAGTGTCTTGATCACCAAAAATATTATGTTTCTAAGTTTTTGCTGAAGTAAAAACAAAAAAAAAACAAAAGGAGAGAAAAATATATAATAAAAAAATAAAAAAATTATTGTGAAGGAAAAATAAAAAAAAACAAAAAAAAAAACAAAAAGAGAGGAAATATATAAAAAAAAATAAAAAAATTTTTGTGAAGCAAAAATAAAAAAAATTTCCTATTTCTAAAGCTTAAAGGGTCAAAATAGAACTACAGAGATGGGGGAACAAAAGTAAGTCATGTCATGTCTCGCATGAAATGCCTATAAGTTCGGATGGCTTGTAAGTCCAACGTTCAACCTTAAAGCTTAAATTATTGCTTGTTTATCTATAAAAATCTTTTGATCAAGCACTAGCGGGTTGGAGTCAAATTGGAGTGATCCGGGGAAAGCCAAATACGTTTTGAAAAGAGATAGGAGGCATCACAAATCCATAAGTGATGTCCATCTAAGCTTTATGCCGAACTGAACCTAATTCATATCACTGATGCAATAAAAATCATGCTAAGTTCGTTATACCTGCTATCAACCTGTCTCTTAATATCATAATAACGCTGACATGAATCCTTATGACAATACCTTAAACAATATGATTTAATGTTCGGATCTTTTCATAAAGGCCGCGATTTTATCAAAAATTGAAATTTGATCCCAAATTTTTGCTTAATTACAAGAAGACCGGGTGATTAAATTTATCTTATTTGTTGTTTTTGGTTTTATTTTATTCCATTTATTTTATTTTTACTTCTTGATTACTCTTGTCGAAACAGATGTGTTAAGAAATCGTTTTAAAATTTTTCTTCTACTAATGAAATATGATTTCGGTTATTGTGTTATAGTTGGTTTAGTTGGTACAATCTCGTTTCAAGTCTTTTCAAGAAAATCAATAAAAAATAAAAAAAATTAAAAAATTAAAAAATATGTTTGTCTTATTTTGTTTTATTTAATTATTTTCAAAATATTTTGGTTGATCTTTCTATCAAAGTTGATTGTTCTTTCAAGACTAATTTCTTGCAACGGAAGCATATGAAGTATCTGAGATTCAAATTGGATGATGTTGTCAAAAAGGGGGAGATAGTAGAGTATTGGATGCAAATGCTGAAGTTGCTTATCATGTTCAAGTAAAGATTCTGAAGGTTTTAAAAGCATCAGTCTAAGGAGGAGATTGTTGAGCCATAAATTGGTTAGACTGACTCATATCAAAAGGCCACGACATGATCAAGACTAAAGTGATGCAAACGAAGACGAGTTGAAGAATTACATTGGTGCAATACCGAAATCCCTATGGATTTCGGTTAGGCTAGTTTGAAGTAAAATAAACAAGAACGAAGCTACAAACCAAGAGAGATTGTTGGTTCCATATTTGGTGGTTTGTACTTAGTTCTATGTTTGTTGGGTTTCGTATTGGGCTATGTATGTAAACCGAGATCCTTATGGATCTCGGTGGGCTTTGGGCTATGGTTGGGCTTGTGTATTGAGTACCCTATATATAGAATGCATTGTATAGGGTTCTAGGTTGCTAGTTCAGTGTTTGTTGAGCAAAAACGTAAATCATAGCCACCATGTAGAGAGCAATACAGATTGTGTAATCTCATGTACCAGACGGTTTAATAATATCATCGTGTGCATTTGGAGTATTACATCATGTTCATCATATTTATACTATTTCGTATCATTGTTCTTGAATCATCACTGTGTGAGGATTCCGCACTAACATCGTGTTTAGGTTGATATCATAGTTGTAATGATCCAGATTCGGGACTTACAATTCATCCAACCTTTCGTGTCTCTAACCTCAAAAACTGCTTAGCCGAATGTGATCTTCACATACCTCTCGAAGAAGTACGTATCGATGAAACCTTGCAAATGATCGAAAAATCCGTTGAAATCATGGACCGCAATGAGAAACGAACCAAACGTAGCCGCATCCGTTTAGTTAACGTGCGTTGGGAATCACGGCGTGGCGCTGAATTTACTTGGGAACGAGAAGACGAGATGAAGGAAAAGTACCCTCATTTGTTTATTACAGATTCATCTTAATTTTGGGAAGAAATTTCCTAAAGTAGGGAAGACTGTAACATTTGTCATTTTTCGGTTTAACTTACATTTGTATTTGAATCAAAAACCCGACCCGTTTTTATCTTTCAGATTCGTTGTTATTAATAAAATGTTGGATTTTATGTTCGTTTATGTTTCACAAATGTCGGGTCAAGAAAACCTCCTTTTCGGTACGTTAACACACCTCTTTATGATGAAAAATGACTTAAAACAAACTCTAGGGACTATTATTGTCAATTATCAAAAGCTTGTTTGACATTGTTAACCAATCAAATGCAATTTCCCCTTATGAATGAACCATACTATTACCATTATAAAAGCAAGGTTCCATACACCACTTTGGTTGTTCATTTTCTCCAAACTCTCAAATCCAAGTATTCATCTTCAACCTCTTATTGTCAAACTAAAGCTAACCTTGTTATAACTAGTTCTTATTACTTGAAGCTTGATGTTGCAACATATATATAATATGCACCCCTTGTCTCCTTCGGCTTTCACTTCTCCGGTCACGGTCGGTTGAAGTGTTGTGCTACAAGGCAATGCTACATGGAGAACTATTATAGTCCTTGATATATACTTAACTTAAGCTTTAGTTTATGCTTTAATTTTGTTTATGCTTATCAATATTTTTTTAGTTATTGCTTACTTTTAGTTTCCAAATCATTTCTAATAGTTCAATGGTATTGGGTATGTGGCCACCAATTTCGGTTTCATCCCGAGTCCAGATCCGAACCAAAACCAAACATTTGTTTAAATACTTTATTATTAACATATTGTATGAAAGATTTGAGTATTATTATTTTTAAGTTTATATTAATGAGTTCTAAGGTATTGGATATGTGGCCACCATTTTCGGTTTCATTCCGAGTCAAGAGCCGAACCCAAACCGAAATCTTGTTTAAATACTTTATATTAAAATGATGTATTAATATGTTACATGTGTGAATTGTGTACTATAATTTCTAAATTAATTTTAATAAGTTCTATGGTATTGGGTATGTGGCAACCAACCTCGGTTTTATTCCATGTCAAGGATCGAACCAAGCCCGAACTAAACCGAGTTCACTTGCTTAAGACACACTAGTGTGTTTTGAGCCATTAAATCTCATATTTTTTCTAAAACTATTTTATAAACTAATTTTAAATTGTTTTCTCAAAACACTTGGTATGTTGAATTTAAGTTGATCTTATAACAAGTTTGGACCGACTAAACCAAACACTCACTTAACGAACGTCGAGGTTCTTCTTAATAGAACTACACACTTGGCTAAGCTTATTTTGATTTCATTTAGTTATCTCATAACATTTTGGAACCTCGGCTTCGAGCTTGACAAATTATCAAGGCTCGAACCGACAAATCCGAACACTCGTAAAGTCTCGTTTTGGTATCTATTGAACTTTGCAATATTGCAATTATACCCAAATATTCACTTAACAAAGGTTAAGTAAAAGCTAATAAATAGAATACCAAGACCCGACTTCGAGTATACTTACTTTTCAAAAGCATTACTTTAATTTCTTATGTGTTTACATTTTAGCCTTCAAACTTTAATTAATTATGTTACTTGTCAAGTTATTTTACTTTAAAAGCTTTCAAACCATCTACTAACTTAAGACCATTTAATCTAGGTCTTGCTCGTTAAACCGATCTCCGATTATTCACAAATCAATCTTTCAAGTTACCCAGTTAACGTGAGTACATTTCGTCCCCCGTTTTCCCTTTATACTTTGGGGGGTAACATGCATACTTATTCAAAAAAAGAATGATTTAATATACTCGATCCTCAAACAACAAACTTTAGGGTGTATGATACTTAGAATACTTGCTCTATTGTGTGTTATATGTTTCATATGATTTACGTGCACAAGTGTTTATTTTTATGTTGTTGTTGAGCCTCAATAAGTATGATCATACGCTCCCCTAACTACTTTATCCTTGTGCTAGTAGAATCGGGCCTCATTATCCAAGTATGTCGGTTGTTACCGATTAGAAAGGATCCTCATTTACTTATGATTATATACCGCAATTGTTTCTTTTATTTATAGTTTCATATACGATTTGTGGATTTTGCCTCATATTATATATACTCAAAACTATGAAATTGCCATTCTATTTGATACCGCTAGGTTATTAGAAAAATGAACAATATTTATTCTTATATTTGGTGTTGTTATGTATGAACAAGATGTATTACTTTTATGATTGAATGAAATTAATGAGTTGTTTAAATATTGTCACTTTAATACTGTCTTGTGTTCATGGGCAATCCGTTGCAGCTCGTCATGTTCCGCCGCCTTTGGTCGGGGTGTGACAGATTGGTATCAGAGCCAAGACTATAGGATAGGCAGTTAGACATAACGACCTAGTATAGTTTTGCTTTAGGGTCCTTATACGTGTTGCTTGTATGTGTTACCCTGCTTGATTGTTCATTACACTCATATATTTATTTGCTAATTTATTTCATATAATCTCCAAAAAAATATACACATGCACACACTCTCATAGTATTACAAGGTATCCTTATCTTAAACGAAAAAACATTAGTTTTTATATTGTGTTTTATGGATCACAAACTTAATTTGGATCCCGTTATTTAAGATCCTTTAAAGGTTGCATTTATATCGGGTTTGTAGCCATCATAGAGGGCGAAACACTATGAAACGATCATTTGATAAAAAGATTTCAATAATCGAAGGTGATTTACTTACCTGGCATGGTTGAATTGTAGTGTTCATTTTCTAGGACAACGAACCGTGTTATGCATGTCAATACTTTAAGTTGTCGAATGCAAGCGTTCCGGTTGCCTCCTTATATTTTGGTGTTGAAAACACAAAAGCCACGGTGATACATGAACAAGTGTTTTTAACATCCCATTGTACATCCATTTTTATTAAATGTTATTATCGTGATTTGAGTCAACAACATGAAAGATGCGGTGATACGTGCACATGTTCGATTCCATTTATTATTTTATACAAGTTTTATTGGTCGGGAAATCAAATCATGGAGGTTCATGTACGATTTTCTCAACTATATATATGAATTTCAATATCTCAAAACCTTCAATTTTTGAATGTCAAAATCTTGAAACTTATATATATATATACATACATTTTATCTTTTGATTCAAGTATAAAATAGTTTTTATTAACATTCTCATCCTCATAACTCTTGGATTCACAATCATTAAAAGCCTATATTTACTCATTTCCTTCATACTTATATAAATTACCCCAAACTTATATCATTTCTCTTTTATTAGTTTAGAATGCCTCCACTTCGTCGCCAAACTCTCAAGATTTTGTAGAATATAAAGTTTGACCAAAACAAGTAAAAGATCATCTACTACTCTCAAATAACATGTCTGTTTGCAAATTTGTAAATTCTACCTTGAAAATGATCATATAGTGTGTAACGAAAATGACACTTTACTTATTACAAATTTCCACCAACATAAGTACATAACAACATACAATTGATACAAAGGGAGTTAGCAAACCAACTATAAACAGAGTATACCAGAGTTAAAACTCTATTGAAAAAAGATTATTCCAAAAACTCTTGCCAAAAATAGGAACAAGGTCACGGGATAATATTTGATAGCTTGGAAGTGATCAACGGTTGGTGCGTGCAAAATCCGGGAATTCTGATTAACCGCATAAGAAAGATCCGGTCTTGTGAATGTCAAATATTGTAAGGCCTCGACAAAAGATCAGAAGTAAGTGGGGACTGGGAATGGATCACCATTAGAATGAAAACTCTCATGGTGGGCAATAGGGGTGGCTATTGGTTTTAATTGTAGGATCTCGGCTCAACTAAAGATATCGGTAGCATACTTGGACTGAGTGAGAAATATCCCCGAATCAGTGTAGGCCACCTCAAGTCCAAGAAAATAACTGAGATCACCCAAGTCTTTTGCATATGGACTATCCACGTTTCCTAGTTATTTCCAATTACATCCAAATCACTAACCCCGTTAAATTTTATCGTTAAGTCACGGGTAGACATGTATTTTCACTCTTTCTTTATTATAACACATATATCAGTGAACTGCGGTTTTCGTCCATTGGTTTGTCCAAATATACGGTTTTTAGTCCAGTAGTTTCAAATTTGCAATTATTTTCCCTATCATTTCATTTCACTTGCAATTAAACCCAAATTCACTAATCTCGTTAAGTCTAGCCGTTAAACCCATCAGTGTGCCCTTCACGTGAGAGACAGTTTTGTTCCTTCATTATTTTTCTTATTTCCTATATACACCCTAGCCCCTAACGTGAGGGGGCTTGCGAAATAGGATTGACGTTTATTTTGGGTGAAAAATGACAAAACTGGTCATCACGTGAAGGGCATGCAGACGGGTTAACGACCAGTCTTAACGAGTTTAATAAATTTAGGTTTAATTGCAAGTGAAATGAACATACGAAGACGAAAATTGCATACTTGAATTTATTGGACTAAAACAGCAGATTTGGACAAACCACAATGACGAAAACCGTAGTTCACTGAAATAAGTATTATAATAGCGAAAGAGTGAAAAAACATATTTACTCCTGACTTAACGATAAAATTAACGGAGTTAGTGATTTGGATGTAACTAGCAAGAACTGAGAACGTGGATGGTTCATATGCAAAAAATAAACTTTTTTAGACTAAATTCACATTATTTACAAAGCCACATGAACGAAAATGACACTTTACTTATTACAAAGTTCCACCAACATAAGTACATAACAACAGACAATTGCTACAAAGGGAGTTAGCAAACCAACTATAAACAAAGTATACCAGAGTCAAAACTCTATTGAAAAAAGATTATTCCAAAAACTCTTGCCAAAAATAGGAACAAGTTCACGGGATAAAAATTGACAAAGAACAAGCAAAAGAAAAGACCTTTGCTACAAGTACCACAGAAGTTGCAACACGTTGTTTATATTTGATATTGTCTTCTTGTCAGTCAAGTTTGGTTCATGAGATCATAAATTTAATCATTTTTATTTAAGTTTACATTTGGGATTATGGTAAAATAAATGAAGCTAGTTACTGTATCTTGAAAGATAACTATATATTTATTTGACAAGAAACCGGGGACAAACATAACATTATTGGCTTGTTTTGAGCCAAAATGCTTCAGATTTCAGCCCAACAAAAATATATAATGCACACTGTAAAGTAAACAACCTCAATAATTTTGAGGGATTGTATTGATAAAAATATATACTTGAGTTTACACAAATCACTTCTAAAATCAAGGAGGATGAACCAAAATCCAAGGAAATACAATTCTACCATAACTAACAATGTATTAACTAACTATACGTTTATACCCCAATCAATAGAAATGGTGGTGGAACAAGACGTAGCTTAGCACAGAATGTTTCGAATGGAGCACGCGAAAGACTTTTCGTAAAAAAGTTAGCAACCTGGAGATTGGTAGGAACAAAACGAGTATATAACTTTCCTGAAGCAACTAGCTCTCGAACAAAGTGATTGTCCAGATCAATATGTTTAGCTCGCTTATGAGAAACTGAATTCAGTGACATAAAGAGCGCACTTCAGTTATCACAAAAAAAAAGAGTCGGTTGGTTGGGCGGAAGAGCGTTTAGTTCCTTTAAAAGATGAGTGATCCAAACTATATCGGCACCAGTGTTTGCCATGGCCCGGTATTCCGGTTCACAACTTGACCTAGAAATAGTTGGTTGTTTCTTTGCGCTCCAGGATACAAGATTTCCCCTACCCCTCTAAAAAATAGAATAACCATAAGTCAACCAACACGTTTCAATACAACGGCCCAGTCAGCATCAGAATACCAACTAAAGAGGATTTTAACGGTTTGCTGAAGGTTAGGCCGAATACGAGAGTTCCCTTAACATACCAAAGAATCTTTTGATAGCTTGGAAGTGATCAACAGTTGGTGCGTGCAAAATCCGAGAATTCTGATTAACCACATAAGAAAGATCCAGTCTTGTGAATGTCAAATATTGTAAGGCCCCGACAAAAGATCGGAAGTAAGTGGGGACCGGGAATGGAACATCATTAGAATGAAAACTCTCACGTGGGGCAAGAGGGGTGGCTATTGGTTTTGAATGTAGGATCTCGGCTCTATTGAAGATATCGGTAGCATACTTGGACTGAGTGAGAAATATCCCTGAATCAGTGTAGGCTACCTCAAGTCCAAGAAAATAACTGAGTTCACCCAAATCTTTTGCATATGGACTATCCACGTTTCCTGGTTATTTCCAATTACATCCAAATCACTAACCCCGTTAAATTTATCGTTAAGTCACGGGTAGACATGTCTTTTCACTCTTTCTTTATTGTAACACATATATCAGTGAACTGCGGTTTTCGTCCATGTGGTTTGTCCAATTATGCGGTTTTATTCCAGTAGTTTCAAATTTGCAATTATTTTCCCTATCATTTCATTTCACTTGCACTTAAACCCAAATTCACTAATCTCGTTAAGTCTAGCCGTTAAACCCATTAGTGTGCCCTTCACGTGAGAGACAGTTTTGTTCCTTCATTTTTTTTTCTTATTTCCTATATACACCCTAGCCCATAACGTGATCGGGCTTGCGAAATAGGATTGACGTTTATTTTGGGAGAAAAATGACAAAACTGGTCGTCACGTGAGGGCATGCAGACGGGTTAACGACAAGACTTAACGAGTTTAATAAATTCTTGTTTAATTGCAAGTGAAATGAAAATACGAAGACGAAAATTGCAAACTTGAATTTATTGGACTAAAACAACAGATTTGGACAAACCACAATGACGAAAACCGTAGGTCATTGAAATAAGTATTATAATTGTGAAAGAGTGAAAAAACATATTTACCCCTGAGTTAACGATAAAATTAACTAAGTTAGTGATTTAGATGTAAATGGAAAGAACTGGGAACGTGGTGGTTCATATGCAAAAAATAAACTTTTTTGGACTAAATTCACATTATTTACCAAACCACATGAACGAAAATGACACTTTACTTATTACAAATTTCCATCAACATAAGTTCATAACAACAGAAAATTGCTACAAAGGGACTTAGCAAACCAACTATAAACAAAGTTTACCAGAGTCAAAACTCTATTGAAAAAAGATTATTCCAAAAACTCTTGCCAAAAATAGGAACAAGGTCACGGGATAAAAATTGACAAAGAACCAGCAAAAGAAAAGACCTATGCTACAAGTACCACAGAAGTTGCAACACCTTGTTTATATTTGATATTGTCTTCTTATCAGTCAAGTTTGGTTCATGAGATCATAAATTTAATCATTTTTATTTAAGTTTACATTTGGGATTATGGTAAAATAAAAGAAGCTAGTTACTGTATCTTTAAAGATAACAATATATTCATCTGAAAATAAACCAGGGACAAACATAACATTATTGGCTTGTTACCTGTTTGAGCCAAAATGCTTCAGATTTCAGCCCAACAAAAATATATAATGCACACTGTAAAGTAAACAACCTCAATAATTTTGAGGGATTGTATTTATAAAATTAATTTTGGGGACCGGGAATGGATCATCATTAGAATGAAAACTCTCATGTGGGGCAAGAGGGGTGGCTATTGGTTTTGAATGTAGGATCTCGGCTCAATTGAAGATATCGGTAGCATATTTGGACTGAGTGAGAAATATCCCCGAATCAGTGTAGGCTACCTCAAGTCCAAGAAAATAACTGAGATCACCCAAGTCTTTTACATATGGACTATCCACGTTTCCTAGTTTTTTCCAATTACATCCAAATCGCTAACCCCGATAAATTTATCGTTAAGTCACGGGTAGATATGTCTTTTCACTCTTTCTTTATTATAACACATATATCAGTGAACTACGGTTTTCGTCCATGTTGTTTGTCCAAATATGCGGTTTTATACCAGTAGTTTCAATTTTGCAATTATTTTCCCTATCATTTCATTTCACTTGCACTTAAACCCAAATTCACTAATCTCGTTAAGTCTAGCAATTAAACCCATTAGTGTGCCCTTCACGTGAGAGACAGTTTTGTTCCTTCATTTTTTTTCTTATTTCCTATATACACCCTAACCCCTAACGTGAGCGGGCTTGCGAAATAGGATTGACGTTTATTTTGGGAGAAAAATGACAAAACTGGTCGTCACGTGAGGGGCATGCAGACGGGTTAACGACCAGACTTAACGAGTTTAATAAATTCGGGTTTAATTGCAAGTGAAATGAAAATACGAAGTAGAAAATTGCAAACTTGAATTTATTGGACAAAAACAACAGATTTGGACAAACCACAATGACGAAAACCGCAGTTCACTGAAATAAGTATTATAATTGCGAAAGAGTGAAAAAACATATTTACCCCTTACTTAACGATAACATTAACTGAGTTAGTGATTTGGATGTAACTGGAAAGAACTTGGAACGTGGATGGTTCATATGCAAAAAATAAACTTTTTTGGACTAAATCCACATTATTTACCAAACCTCATGAACGAAAATTACACTTTAGTCATTACAAATTTCCACCAACATAAGTACATAACAACAGAAAATTGCTACAAAGGGACTTAGCAAACCAACTATAAACAAAGTATACCAGAGTCAAAACTCTATTGAAAAAAGATTATTCCAAAAACTCTTGCCAAAAATAGGAACAAGGTCACGGGATAAAAATTGACAAAGAAACAGCAAAAGAAAAGACCTATGATACAAGTACCACAGAAGTTGCAACACCTTGTTTATATTTGATATTGTCTTCTTATCAGTCAAGTTTGGTTCATGAGATCATAAATTTAATCATTTTTATTTAAGTTTACATTTGGGATTATGGTTAAATAAATGAAGCTAGTTACAGTATATTTAAAGATAACTATATATTTGTTTGAAAATAAACCAGGGACAAACATAACATTATTGGCTTGTTACCTGTTTGAGCCAAAATGCTTCAGATTTCAGCCCAACAAAAATATATATAACACACTGTAAAGTAAACAACCTCAATAATTTTGAGGGATTGTATTGATAAAAATAATTTTGGGGACCGGGAATGGATCATCATTAGAATGAAAACTCTCATGTGGGGCAATAGGGGTGGCTATTGGTTTTTAATGTAGGATCTCGGCTCTATTGAAGATATCGGTAGCATACTTGGACTGAGTGAGAAATATCCCCGAATTAGTGTAGGCCACCTCAAGTCCAAAAAAATAACTGAGATCACCCAAGTCTTTTGTTGCAAACTCATCATTGAGCAGAGAAGCAAAGGACGCAATATGAGATTCATTATTTTTGGTGAGAATGAGGTCGTCGACGTACACCAGAAGATACATGATGCAACCGTTATGTTGATAAATAAACAGGGAGGTGTCGGCACGACTACAAGTAAACCCGTACGAAACCAGAAAGGAACTTAGCCTTTGAAACCAAGCTCGGGGAGCCTGCTTGAGGCCATAAAGAGCTTTAGATAGTTTGCAAACGTGATTCGAGAATTTAGGATCAATGAATCCCGTCGGTTTCTCCATGAATACAACTTCGTTTAAGCTTCCATTTAAGAAAACGTTTTTGACATAAAGTTGGTGTGACTTTCAACCATTTAAAACGACAAGAGACAAGAAACACGAACGATGGAATCTTTGACAACAGGACTAAATGTGTGAAAGAAATCAAGTCCCAGTACTTGAGTAAAACCCTGAGCGACAAGGCGCGCTTTGTAACGTTCAATGGAACCATCCGCACGATATTTGACATGATACACCCATTTTGATCCATCCACATTAGTGGATTTAGGTCATGGAACAAGTGTCTAGGCTTGATTACGATGCAAGGCAAGAAGTTCCTCATTCATGGCGTGTAGCCATTGTGGGTCTTTGGTCACTGTTTTGACACCAAAAGGCTTGGTTATGGCAGCCACTGCAATGTGAAGTGGGTGATCGGAGAGTGATACAAAATCCGTAATATGTTTTGGTTTAAAAATTCCTGATTTGAAGCGAGTACTCATAAGGTGGTTGGAGGAATGGGTTTGGAGCTGATCAGATGGTGCCGAGGGATTGGGGTCGGTTGGTTCATGAGTGGAAGGTGGGTGAGGATTATCGGGTGAAGCAACAGGGTTCGGTTGGGCTGGGCTTATTGGTGGAGGTGGGATTGGGCTTGGAGGAGGGGTCGTTGGGCTTTGTGGAGTGGGCTGGGGGGATTGAGGGTGGACTTGTGGGCTATGTTGGTTGCAAGTTGAGGAAGGATGTTCAAATAGGCTAAATGGCCTAGTATGGTTGATAGTTTATGGCCCAGTAGAGTTAGAAGATGTGTTGGAGTTGGCAGGGGAGTTTGGTGAAGTATTGGTTTTGGCAGAGGGGGCTGTAGGTGAGACAATAACTGAGAAATAGTCTAGGAAAGTGTTAATGTCATTTTTGGATATTGCGTTTGCATCAATCACATCCGTAAATGGAAAAAATTTTTCATTGAAATGTGTGTGCCTTTTAATATAAATACGAGATGATGATGGATCGAGACACAGATAACCTTTATACTGCGAGCTATAACCAAGGAAAATACACGGCAAACTTCTTGGAGCAAGCTTGTGTTTTGAGTAGTCTCATAACTATGGAAATACTTGGCACCCAAACCTAACATTATATTGATTATACGTTTATACACACCAACACTAATGCTATGCAGTCTTTTACTCATTTCCAAATATGCGGCCATTGTTTAGTTTGGCAAGTTGCTGTCCCTAGCTATATGTTCTAAGTTGACTAGTTCTGGCGGACCGCATCTTATAATTTCGCGTCTTAATATTAAGATGGCTACTGATTTGGATCAAACCACTGTTGCTAAAGGAGGTGCTAAGTTTCAAACTAACCGTAACTTGTGTAGCAGCAGAGTTGGTTGAACAAAGCAATACAAATAGCACGGAACGAGGTGATTTGATCATGAAGTTTAGCTAACAAAGTAAGCATATCAACCATGGCTAAGATCACAGCCGTAATTGTATCTATCGACAGTAACCACTCTAAAGCTAATAACATTTTGGTTAGAAAAAAAGATGCATGGAAGTTTCCTTGGTGTTGTAGGGGAAACATAGGCAGGGAAACAATGAGGTGTGTTACTCGCTACCGAGTCTAGACTGATCATAGCCTGTGGCATTTAGAGTATATATAGTTGCAGAACATAGGTTGAGTGCTACACTTTATATTGCTTGAATATAACGGTGGGCGCATAACCATGTGGAAATGAGTAAAAGCTTGTTCTTGGGTGCTGTTGGTTCGAATGGTAGATCTTTCTTCATATTGCATCTGTTCTTGGTCGTTGGTAATGGTCGGCTTTAAGTAATTCAAATGGTTCATGGAATTGAAATACCAGCATAATTTCCTGTTCATCAACTGTTTAACTGGCGTAGCATTCCCCTATGAACCAACGGGCCAAAAACTGAACAAAAAGAAGAGCACATAATTAATGCACGAGTCTCAACATCACTATTAAGAAAATTCCCTATTTCAAGTCATTTAGAAGCATAAATGAAATCACATGTTCCCAAATAGGCTTTCCCACAATTTGAGTCGGTTCTTGACCGAACATATGCTGATGTGAGGAAGTAAAATTCTGCATTTTTAACAACCGATAACGCTTTTTTAAAAAGAGTTTTCGGTGGCCAATGGTCAAGTCCTAGACCGATAATCAAACACGAAGTAAACGAATAATTTTTGTTTATATTAATTAGAAAATATTACTCAAAAACATATTACAACTCTCAAACCTTAACTCGGATACATCATGTTCACAATATTTCTAACCAAATTGTTGGTAATTTCCATTATAATAAACATATCACGTGTTGGTGACCGGGTTGGACCTATTGGGCGTATGAAATTCATTAATGTAGCAACATGTTTATGGGTTGCAATTGAGCTTTATATTTGGTAATTACTTGTTGGCCAAGTTTGGGTCACCCTATATATACATGCCAATATTAGGGTTATTGTATTATGAAAAGAATTATTATATTCAAGTTTTGAGCTAGTTTCTTGATTATAATAATACGAGAGGTTTACCTAATTATCATGTGCTCGTTTGTGCTTCCGTAATCAATTCGTTCTTAAATTGGTATCACATTGGTTAAGCTCTTTTCCAGTGATTTTCGTTCTAAAACACGTTAGATCAAAGTCATGATTGACCCGAAGTATATGAAGATCGGCGGTCGAGATCTTGTGTTGAATCGTTGATTCGAAATTAGTTTTTGCAAAAGAAGGAAAGGAGTTGTGAAAAAAATCTTAGATTTTGCAAAATGGGAATATCTCATAGTTGGTACCCCCACCTCCAAGACTCCACGTTATATTTGCAAAAGAGATTGGGGAGTTGTTGCTTGAAAAATAAGTCAAAATCTTGGATCTATATTTTGCAGACGAGTAAGGAAAAAAAGAATAGTTAAAGTGGTTTAATTCTTTTTGTTATCCTTGGTAGAACAACTTGTTCGACTTGTTTTTTGGTTAGAGTTCACAAAGATCGATGGGTGATAAAGTATCTGCGAAGACGAGTGGTGGAAGCGGGACAGGAACCTGAATGCGTTTCAAAATCCCATGCTTACCTCTAACAATTACACTGTACGGGCTATTCGAATGAAGGTACTCTTGAACGTGCATAAGGTTGGGGATACCATTGACCCGGGTGCAACTGATGAAGATAAAAACAATATCACGATAGCGTTGATTTATCAGTCGATCCCGGAAGCAACAATCATGCAAGTGGGAAATCTTGAGTCGGCCAAGGAGATTTGGAATGTGATTAAGACGCGTAATCTGATGGCTGGTAGGGTTAAGGAGGCAATATTTCAAACCCTTATGAACAAGTTTGATGGTATGAGGATGAAAGAAATGGAGACCATTGATGAATTTGTGTTGAAACACTCAGATACGGCGTCGAAGGCGGCGATTTTAGGAGAGATGATCGAGGAAACTACGATGGTCAAGAAGTTTCTTTCAAGTCTACCCCAAAGTAAGTTTATTCAGATTGTTGCCTCCCTTGAACAAACATTGGTTCTCAAAAATTTTGGGGTTTGAAGACGTGGTGGGACGTTTAAAATCGTACGAGGAGCGGATTCGGGAAGAAGACATGCATTCCGAAACCCAAGGTAAGCTTATGTTTTAAAGGTCTGAATCCTCAAGTAGACGGTACATGATCGTGAGTCCACTCGTGGAGGTCGTGGACGTGGAGGAGGGCGATGATGAGGTGGTCGCGAGTCGGGTCAAAACTGTGGTCATCTAGAAAACGCCATGAACCAGGAAATCTGTGAACATAACAGTAAAACCCGGGACCTCTCAACGATTCAGTGTTATCAATATGATGAGTATGGACACTTTTTCCACAAGGGTCCCAACTGAAAACAAAAGGTTCAAGGTGAAGCATAGTTACCTGAAGCATCCGAGACAAGGTATCCTTCTTTGTTTATGATGAAGAGTGTTTAGAAAACAATGTTCTTGAACGAAAAGAAGGTTGTACCCCGAAACTACGAGTCCAAAGATGGTGATAAATGGTATTTGGAAAACGGCACGAGTAACCACATGATGGGTAACGAGTCTTCGTTTTCTAAACTTAACAATCGTGTCATGGGAAAGATTATGTTTGGGGATGACTCTTATGTTGATTTAAGTGGTAAGGGGTCGATCTTGTTTGAGGCTAAATCCGGTGAACATCGATTGCTTGCGGATGTTTATTCTATAACGGGTATTTGAAGCATTATTATTAGTCTTGGTCAAGCCTTGGAACACGGGTGTGATATAAAGATAACGGCCTTACGATGCATGATGGGCAAGATAGGTTGTTGAAGAAGGTGATTCGTTCCCCTAATCGGCTGTACCGGATACAATTAAAGATTGGTAAACCGGTTAGTTTATTTAGCCAAATAGAAGAAACAAGTTGGTTATGGCATGCTAGGCTTGGCCACTTGAATTTTGAATCGATTAAGAAAATGGCTAGGAGGGAGATGGTTGAAGGGATGCGAGGCGTTACCCATGAAAACAAGTTATGTGAATCTTTTTTGGTCGGGAAGTAAACAAGGAAATCCTTTCCTAGTTTGGCATCTTTTTGGGCGACTAGAGCCCTAGAACTTGTGCACCGTGATCTTTGTGGACCGATTACCCCTTCAACAATAGCGGGTATTAGGTACGGTTTTGTTTTAGTCGTTGATTACTCATGATTTGTTTAGATGTATTTGTTAAAGGCTAAAGATGAGGCAGTTGAAGCTTTCAATAAGCTTAAGGAATTGGTTGAAAGTGATGTTGGGAAAAAGATCAAAACGTTTCGTACCGACCGCTGTTGTGTGGCATAGACAAAGATAGTGGGAACTCACTTGAAAAAGCTCCACGGCCATTCGAGGATTTTAGTGCATATCGGAATCGAGACCGAGTCCAAAGCTTACCGATTGTTCGATCCAAGACCTAGAAGGTTGTGATAGCTCGTGATGTGGTTCATTTAATAAATATAAAGCAAGACTCATGGAAAAGGGTTACGTGCAACAACCCAGAGTCGATTTGGATGAGGTCTTTGCTCCGGTGGCGAGACTTAAAACCGTACCTATGCTCATTGCCATTGCCGCTATTTAAAGATGGCAAATACATGATTTGGATGTAAAGTCGGTATTGTTAGCGGTGGAGCATACTAATGGCAAGGAATAGCGAGCTGGCATTCTTATGAAATTACTTGCGAGAATCAAGATTGACGAGATACGAATATTGCTCAGTGTTGAAGATCTCCTAGTTTATAGTTGGAAATTAGGGGGTGATTGTTGGTAGATTACATTATAATAGACCCATCACGTGTAGGTGATCGGGTTGGACCTATTGGGCCTACGGAATTTATTAATGTAGTAATAGGCATGGGGTTGTAATTGGGCTTTATATTTGGTAATTACTTGTTGGCCAAGTTTGGGTCACCCTATAAATACAAAGCCATGATTAGGGTTATTGTATTTTGAGAGAGATTATTGTATTCAAGTTTTGAGCTAGTTTCTTGATTATAATAATATGAGAGGTTTACCTAAATATCGTTGCTCATTTGCGTTTCCGTTATCAATTCTTTCTTGAACCGTAACTCGGTTTATATAGACTAATCTAACTTGCTAGCCAAGACATTACCAAATATAATAAAACCTTAAATGCAAGCCCGTAAACCCATTACATATTATAGAGGTAGGGTACCAAAAACACCCAAATACCCTTAAGTATATCACCCGCGGGTCAATAGGAAGCTCCCTACGGGACACCCATGGGACATATGGATTATCTGCATAGCTGTGTAAAGGTGAACATCTTTATACCACATGCGGAAGCATCCAGGTACCCTCAAACGTCATTCGCGTGATAGCCATCTACCCGCCAAGATGACCAGAAGGCAATATCAACAGGACAGCTGTAAATAACCGCCAGCCTTCTGGAAGGTTTACCAAGATGCTTTGTTGGGCAATACGTGATCTCTCACCCGTTATATAAAGGATACCTGGCCAGGTTGTTATAACCGTGCACGTGGCCAGGAGTTAACTCTTCCTATCATAGAGTGATGTGAGTCCAGGTTGTTATACCCATGCACATGCAACGTATAGCTCAACCTCTCAGAAGAGGACACGTGCCCAGGTGGTTATGAGAGCATCTTATAGAAAGGGACAGCTGGCCCAATCACATTCCCACAACCTTCGGCTATAAATACCCTCTCCATCTCCATGAGGTATGTACATTCACTCCCCACTATATACTCTCAATACTCAAGTACTTTTTCTTCTTAAGAACTGTACTTATTCTCACGCTGGAGGGTGGTTACGGGAAGACCCCCCCTCTTGTCCTTCCCGTAACGAGCTCACGGTGTCTGTTTTGCAGGTTTTAGTCATTGGACTTTGGGAAGTTGTGCTCATATCGTGTTGGTTGTTATTGTATCTTATGAGGTTGAATCATTAGATCCAGGACCCGTTGAGGGGAGTGGATCAGTGTTTCTTCATTGGCGCCAACCGTTTTGGTGTTAGAACTACAAAAGTTTTTGTTGGTTTTTTGGTTCGTACGATATGAGTAAGCTTCCTGAAGGGCCGACGAGAACTCATGTACCAATTTCACGAATCACTAATACCGAAGCACCTATTGGCTTTACTTTAAGTGTATTTACACATACACTGCATTTGGAAGTTCCACTCCAGGTGACCTAGGACATGTCGCAGCACCAGCAGGTCCTACTCCAATGGACCTAGGACATGTCATAGCACCAGGAGGTTCCTGATCTGGCAATACTGGGAGAATTATGAAAGAAACTCGCCGGACTCACTCAGAATTAAGTCTGGAAGATGATTCCGACGATTCTGAGCCGGCGGGGACTCATCATCGTAGTTCCAAAGCTAGGGGACCCTTGTCTCCAGTCGAGTGGTTCCGTATCCAACAAGAGAAGGTTGTAGTAGAGTACGAGTGAAGGGTGCATGATGAGCGACTCCAACTCGAACTTTGCATTATGATGAATCCCCAAGGAAATCTCTCTCCCCTCCTGCAACAACAAAGAGAAGTCAGATCCGCCACATCGTTCATACGGAGGGAGATCCGAGAGAAATATGGAGAACACACGATTGTCCCCGTATGGTCATGCGTGTGCCATCTTACTTTGATGAGTATGACAGTTACGACCCGTCATATCATCCGGGTGATATCAGTTACTACAGTGGTGATAGCCTCCTTTAATTACACGAAGGAACTAGCCACCCGCATGCGGTAGTTCGCCAGGCGGGTTACCGAAGTGATGCCGAGGAAGACTTTTCTAAGCCATATCGTCCGGCTGCTTTCGCTAAAAAATCAACGTTCATTGCACAAATTGCAACTGCCCCATTCCCAGTAAATGCTAAAATCCCAACATCCGTAGGGAAGTATGATGGGACGACTGGTCCTAGTGATCACTTACTGAACTTTGTGGCTGTGGGAGGAGTCAGCGGTTGGACTCTCCCATACTGGTGACACATGTTCGCATTAACTTTTACTGGTGCAGGTCGGGAATGGTTTGAGAAGCTTCCGTACGGACAAATCAAGATATGGGATGACTTTGTAGCAAAATTTTCCCAGCACTTTAGTCAACAGAAAAAGCACACTCAAGATTCGTCCGAAATATTAGATGTTGGCAGGCGGAATAATGAGTCTATTGAGGACCTCATTACCGGGTTTAACAACGAAAGTCTTAATATCGGCGGAGTAAGTGAAGATATGTTGCGGGGAGCTTTTCCCAATAATGTTAAAAGTGATAAATTAATTTGGACGTTGACTGGAAAAGATGGTATGCCCACGTCTTGGAATGATATTATGCCTGCGGCATAGTTGTTCACAAGAACCCAAAAGACTTTGGCTGCCAATAATCAGAAACAGAACTTAAAATTTGAATTCCACACTCCGCGGCTGAACAAGCAGACAAAAGGAACTATTTGGTCTAGACTCCAGCCGTCCGTGGAGGCGTCTAAATCATTTGATGCCAGATCTCTGATTGGAAATAAAAACAAAGCCGAAATCCTCACTATGGAGAATGTGAATTTCTGGAAACCACAGCCACTCACAAGGAGATCATTTCTTGATGCCAAGAAACACTGTTCGTTTCATGACAACATCGGTCATAATACGAACGAATGTGTAGCGCTGAAGAATGAAATTGAAGCTCCTGTGAAATTTGGAAAACTTAGACATTTGGTCAAGGGTGCAAGACTCGCGACTGGTAAAGCTCCCGCGTGAGATAACCAGGTCCCACCCAAGAAACAAGTTAAAGATCTGAACGTTCATATGATCCAAGGAGGATATAAAGTAGGAGGAAAGAGGAGAGAATTTCAGGATGAGGAGTGGAAAAATGAGCCTGTGATTTTTCCACGAATTAAAGGAGGTCCTTGTAATAAGAATCTATTGATTATCACCACTCTTTTTGGCCATTATCGCTCACAGTATGTTTTCTTCGACACTGGTAGCAAGTCGGATATAATGTAAGAACAGTGTTTTGAGCAGCTAGATGAAGAAGACAAGGAGAGGTTGAAATTCATTCATGCTCCTGCATCGGGATTTGGAGGCAAGGTAATGCACTCGCGAGGGGTGATATCCATTCTGGTCACTCTCAGTGACGGAATCCATTCAAGAACCAAAGAGGTTGAGTTTTTGGTCTTACCAGGAACATCAAAGCATGACATTATCCTGTGTCGGGAAGAGATCGGTGACTTCAATGCCCATCCTTCTACAACACACGGTGCAGTCGTAGTTCCCACTCGCCCTGGTGTGGCTATCATTCATATCAATCGCCATTGCTTCGCGACAGAAAGTTCTAAGCCTAGCAAAGTTTCGAAGCAAGCTCGGTGGACCGAACCCGAGAAATGGATGCTAAACAAAAAGTTCCCAGATCAAACCGTAACAATTGGACCCGCTATGTCTGAGATAGTGAGGACATTTTTGAGACAACTGCCGTGAAAAAATGTTGATGTCTTTGCGTGTTAGCCCACGGACATGACCGGGGTCCCGTGAAAGATTGCTGAACACAAGTTGCGAGTAAACCCAACGTTTACTCTAATAATGCAGAAGAAGCGTAAGATGGGGACGGAACAAACGAAAGTAATGAACGAACAAGTTCAGGACCTATTACATGCTGGAATCAACCGCCTATTCCAATACCAGACTTAGGTCGCCAATCCATTCATTGTCCCCAAAAGTAATGGGACTTGGCGGATGTGCATAGATTTCAAGGATCTGAACAAGGTGTGTCTCAAGGACTGTTATCCATTGTCGGAATTCGATCTTAAAGTTGATGTTGTAGCCCATTCAATTTCAAATTCTTCTTAGATGCCTACAATGGCTATTATCAAATCCGCATGGCGGCATACGATGAAGACAAGACAACGTTTCGTACAGACCAAGGCACATTCTGCTATAAGATGATGCCATTTGGTTTAAAAAACGCGGGTGCTACATATCAGCGGTTGAAGGAAGAGGCATTCAAGAAACAGAATGGTCGGAACTTGGAAGTTTACATGGATGATATCGTAATCTAAAGCATTGAGGAAGATCAAATGCTGAGAGACATCGAAGAAACATTTGAAACTTTGAGAAGCATCAACATGAAGTTGAATCCAGCCAAGTGTTCCTTCGGGATGGAAGAGGGAAAATTCCTAGGAGTAATCGTTACATGTGACACTCGTCAATTTCAGGTTAACTCCGTTAATTCGAACTCCGTTTATTCAAACTTAAGATCACACGAACTGTAACGCATATCTCATTACATTTAAATTAGAGTTTAAATGACGCATGACAATCATTACACAAGTAGTCTTTCGGAATTTCAACGAAACACACACGAGTCGACTCAAACCGTTGGTAAACAAACGACAAATATCAAAACAATAAGTATTTGATAATTATGTGTTTCGTCTATGTGCTACATGGTGTTTACATGCATAACGTTAATTTGTGTGGAAAATACACTAACTTGTTCTCGAAATTGATTAACTAGAAGTCTAGGGTGTGATGTGTAACTTATATAATAATTATTAATATATAAACAAACTTAACTAAAACCCTAACTCTTTCCCTCTCTCCCTCTCCCTCTCCCTCTTGGTGACGGCAGCCCCCTTTCCCACTCTCCTCTGTTGCTCGGACCGATCACCACACACACACATACATATACAAGTTATTATTCAAGCTTGCAATGAAGGTTTAAAGTGCTAGCTAGGTAAATTACATCATCTCTAGTCTATTTCATTGATTTAATTGCATGATTAAACCTGCAATCATAAACCCTAGGTGCTAAAAATGTTGTTTGTTGATGAACTAGG
Organism: Bidens hawaiensis; assembly: GCF_021521415.1. Lineage (NCBI taxonomy): Eukaryota > Viridiplantae > Streptophyta > Magnoliopsida > Asterales > Asteraceae > Bidens > Bidens hawaiensis. Next base: position 1,474 of record NW_027503145.1, on the reverse strand, counting down.
GTTTACATGCATGATTGTTAGTCATAGGTTAATTGTTTATTGAGTTTTGATGAAATCTGATGCTGGAGAGATTATTGAATTCGTGTTTGGACAACAGTATCTCGATGTTAATTTTATTTTTGATCCGATTGTTGATTCTACAGTATACTAGGTCGAATCTAGTTTCTGAAAAGTCCGAGTTTGAAATTTTTGGACGTATAAAAGTCTGTTTTTATTATTTTAAAAAACTGTTGTGCATGGCTGATTTGGGAGACCTGCTGTTAGGCTGTTTTGAGACTAAGACATCTCATAAACTACAAGATCAAATGGGTTGGTTCCACTTCTGGAAGAAAATACATTGAGTTAGGAATGTAACCCAATTCGTTTTGCATTAATTGGATTGTTCATGTAACAGGAATAACAAATAACATTCTGTTGCGCACGATTTTGACTGCTGTGAGTTTACTGTAATCTTTTGGTCTTTGTGAGAAATCTATGTGGAATAAAAATACAATAAAAATAGTTCTGGAAACCTAACTCATGTGTGCTTTTGTGAAGATTTTTGGTGAATTAATCGATATGTTGTGATCTGTTGAATAGAGTAATCTTTCAAGTAGAAATCTGTCTTGATAAAACTAGCTGCTGAATTATGCGAAAATACATGAAACGTACTTGTTGTTAGATAATTGCCATGATTTTGACTAAATTGCCCTTGTGGGGAATAATTGCTAGTAATATACAATATTAATACTTGACACGTAAGTAGTTGTTCACACATGTAACGTATCACCAATGTGTTTGTTGAGTCACACACAATTCACAAACGAAACAAGAAACGTATCTCATGTATAGGTATTATGTGCCGAGTCTAGAGACTCAATAATAGTTCCAACACTTAGAAAATCTCATTCTTGTTTTAGAATAGTGAGGATTTTCTGTGACGCGCATCTCTTGGTTGACTTGTTTTTGAATTCTTCGCAAACAGTGAGTTTCACGTTCCCCTTTTACTCTTTTAAACGCTTTTTACTTGGGAGAGATAACATACTCCAAAACGCTTTAGATTTTGTTATTAGTTATATATCACTTGTAAAGGCTAAGTGGAAAACGAACCAACTAAAGTCCTTCATAACATCGAACCGTTTAATATTTGGATGTCGTGGTAGACATGGTGGCAAGGCAATTGATAAACAGTCAGCTTCGGTGTCGAACACTTAGTAATACTTGTTTTATAGGCTAGCTACCTATCGATTTATAATTGATTTAACATTATCTGGTAACGCAAACGCAAACGAAAAACTGTATTTATGGTGTTTGATTATAACTAATGATTCCGATCCTGTTAGCTCACACCCTCTGACGGTAAAACTCCGTTAGTGGATTTTGAGGGTGTGACAGATTGGTATCAGAGCCATTGGTTATAGCGAACTAGAATTGCATGCATACTAGACAATAACTGCAACGACCCATTAGTTATGATCTTACGCACTGCATATAA